>NW_022147046.1:322068-377357 GCF_002938485.1 Sitophilus oryzae
GTGGTATTAAAATGAAATGAAAATATATGTTTTGATATTTTGACGTAACCAATTTTCCTCTATTTATTTCCTAGCCTACTACTATAATTTTTAAACTATATAATCCTAAGCGGCAGCCTAACATAATTTGTTCTCTTAATATCTCCGGTTAGAGACAAGATAGAAAATTGCGGTTTGCGCTGATCCTTTGGAAATTTTGTGCTCTATTTAACTGTGTAAAGAGAAATATAGCCTCGTATTTAATTTTTTTATGCAAACGCGCAATATCTGTTATGATGTCAAACAGCGCCCTCTAGCTACCACGAAAAAAAATGATGGAAACAAAATGTATACTGGAGATCATTAAGGAAGAAAAGCTCTTTTAAACGAGCCCTAGTTTGTTTAAATCGGTTAACCGAAACCAGAGTTATCCTTATTTATTAATAAAAGCAAGTTTAACCTTCCCCCACCACTTTATTTTATGAGATAGAGCAAAATATATATATTATTATATTATACTATAACAAAAAAATTACAAATTTCTCGATGATTACAATAGTAGTATTTAAAATACCTGTTCACCTGCATATTTTTGAGAAAAACCCTGTTTTCTGATTGGCTATCAGCGAAACGCCCCCTAGCGGACATTTTTCGTACTTGAAAATAATTTCCAGCGACTTCTCTTGGTCGATTTACTTATTAGATTATGTTTCCCAAAGTAATACGATAAGTAGTTTCTGAGATACAGCCGGCGTCCATTCTTAGTTGGCCACCCGGTACATGAAATATATCTAGAATTTTTGAAGTATCGAAAGATTAAGAATCATAGACAGTGTGCTGGATTTAAAATAAGAAAGTTGATATTGGTCACCGTTGTAGATTATATGACAAATATAGGTCTATTGTGTCTCCCCTTTATTGAGTTATAACCAAACATACAGTTTCGGGGCTTTGACAAAAACCAGTATCTGAGACGGTTTTACAGAGGTTAGTTTTCCATCTCCAATATGAATCGTACCGAAGTTGACGGCACGAATCGAATTGTCGTCTCGGCGCACTCAGTGATGAGTTGTTCTGATATAGATAATAAACAATATCAGATAGCCGATGATACGATTATAATAGCCAACGATATACAAGAACTGCAAAGTATTATAGATTCCGTAGTCCAGTATAGTGAGATGTTTGGACTGCATTTCAATGTCTCCAAGACCAAGCTATTGGTCTTTTCTAAGACTCCAATAAATGCACACCTGCGTGTCAAGGGACAAACAATCGAACAAGTGACCTCAATAAAGTATTTAGGAGCTAACATCAATAGTCAGTGCGACCCGAAAAGAGAAATATTTTCAATTGAGCAAGCGAGAAAAATCTTCGTGAGAATGAAATCATTTTTTACAAGACGAGACCTCAGTGCGGAACTCAGAACTCGAATGGCCAGATGCTACGTCTTCTCTGTGTTACTCTATGGATGTGAGAGCTGGACACTGGATTCACAGACCGAAAAGAGAATAGAAGCCTTCGAAATGTATGTATACAAACGGATGCTGACGAGCTGCGAATCTCATGGGTACAAAGGATCACCAACGATGAAGTACTCCAGCGCATGCAAAAACAAAAAGAGATACTGAACACCATCAAGGAAAGAAAAATGCAATACCTGGGTCATGTGATGAGAGGTGGTAGATACGAAATACTGCGCCTCATAATAGAGGGCAAAGTGCAAGGGAAAAGATCAGTAGGAAGACGCCAGAACTCATTGCTAAAAGATTTGAGGAGATGGTTTGAACCCTCGTCTTCGGAAATCTTCCGGGCTGCAGTTTCCAGAGCCACAATTGCCACTTGGATCGCCAATCTTCGCCAGGAGAGGGCGTGATAAGAAGAAGAAGAATTTGTTCACCTTCTCTAGGCATTCTTTTCGAATTAATGGTTACTGTGTTGATCGCTTTTAATACTGGTTGATTATCGGATAATATGGTTATTTCTTGTTTCCGATAGTTCCTATCTAATATCTAAAAATATCAATCGACGGGTTCAAGACTTTTTTTCAAAAACGCCTCCATTTATCTATTATCGAATTTATCCCACTTGGCTTGTTTTCAGTTAAAAATTGTTTATATTAAATTGTGTTATTTTAAGAAATAATATTTTATTTGAATCTCTAATTGACTTTTCTTGACCGCATGTATATGTATAATGTCGTTTCCTAGACGATGCGGTTTGCATTGTTGATGATTATTTTGACTGACGTCGCCATTTATCAAAAAAATATTAAATTCAGATTATAATTGTGTGGAAAATATTTCTGGGACTGAATAGAAAGAATGAAGTATTATACAGGTGAGTGTATTTTGTTCACTCACGGGCATTACTGGGATTTGTATGAGAGTAGTTTAATATTATTTAGTTAACAGTTATCACTGAGCTTTAGTAGTAGATAGAGAAGGGTATTTTAGTATTACTTTTGTGTGTGTGTGTTTTATAGTAGACAAGTATTTATCAAAGGGCATTTTAATATTGTTTAGTTGAAAGACAGATGTTTATCAAAGAGTGTTTTAGTGTTATGTGAGTGTATTTTGTTCACTCACGGGCATTACTGGGATTTGTATGAGAGTAGTTTAATATTATTTAGTTAACAGTTGTTGAGCTTTAGTAGTAGATAGAGAAGGGTATTTTAGTATTACTTTTGTGTGTGTGTGTTTTATGGTGGACAAGTATTTATCAAGGGGCATTTTAATATAGTTTAGTTAAAAGATAGATGTTTGTCAAAGAGTGTTTTAGCGTTATTTATTATAGATACGTAATGGACAGCTATTTATCAAAGAGTATTTTAGTAATATTTATTGGGTGTGATTTATAATACCTGGCAAATTATCAAATGGTATTTAGTATTATTATTTTGGAGTGTTTTATATTTTTACGTATGACCCAAATTGTTTAACAACAACATTATGCTATGTCGCCTTGTGGCCATCCCTTTTTATGGGACAGACGCCTTGTGGCCTTAGCTGCGAAACAACAACATTATGCTATGTCGCCTTGTGGCCATCCCTTTTTATGGGACAGACGCCTTGTGGCCTTAGCTACGAAAGAACAACATTATGCTATGTCGCCTTGTGGCCATCCCTTTTTATGGGACAGACGCCTTGTGGCCTTAGCTACGAAACAACAACATTATGCTATGTCGCCTTGTGGCCATCCCTTTTTATGGGACAGACGCCTTGTGGCCTTAGCTACGAAACAACAACATTATGCTATGTCGCCTTGTGGCCATCCCTTTTTATGGGACAGACGCCTTGTGGCCTTAGCTGCGGAACAACAACATTATGCTATGTCGCTTTGTGGCCATCCCTTTTGTATGTGGGACAGACGCCTTGTCGCTTAGCTACGGAACAACAAAAATATTTAACTATTTTATATACTCGATTATGGTGATGTGATCATGTGCGTTTTCCAGTGATGCTCAAGTATATTTTATTTTTATAGATTGCAAATTGCGTGATCATAGAGTGAGAGCATTACACAAGTGTCCCGGCATCTAAGGTGAGTTTAGCTTCTTTTGTTTATGTTGTTTGAATATTAAATTGATATTAACACCATTCATATATTATGCTATATAAACAAAAAAAAAATATTATATTTTTCTTACTCGCTCTTACATATTATACACTACTGTATGTTTTAAAAATAAAATAATTTATTAGAACCGCGTCGACGCAAAACGTCGGCATCGGCATTTACATGCTCCGCAACAATTTCCTAACGTTTCGCCGTCATCCGCATCACCATCATCATCATCAACGGCGCGGCCGAGCGATCGGCCATCTGAAAAGCAACCTCGTTGTTTGCGCGATTGGCAAAGGTCGCGCTCTTTTTGGCCGGGGGCCTTGCAGGTGTGCTTCAGACTGAGGGGCGCCGACCGCAGCGGCCGGCCCGGATCTGGACCCGCAACACTCGTCCACCTGCAATCGGACAATGCTGCCGCGTCTACGACAGGATCGGAAGATTCGGGGAAAACGTTGATAGCTGTTGTCTTGAAGCTAGGGAAAAAAGTTAGAGTCCATTTCACTAGTCCGAAAAAGTAGCAAAATAAGCGTTCGGTATTTAACGTTTTATGTAAAACTGGCTAGGTATTTTTACACAAATGGAAGGAAATTAAAGATAAAGGATTACACTATATCCGTATTGTAGCACATTTTTAGACAACTTCTTTATTTTTAAGATTTTGATGGTCAAACATCAACAAAATATTTCTTATGTTTGGACTAAATTTTCTCGAAAATAAAGACATAATTTAAAATTCCGTTACAGTGCGGAAGTAGATTGAAGTTTTGTGTGATTACAGTGATATATTAATTTATATGGGTTTGTAACAAATTGCTCTCTATTTTATGGCAAATGCTGAAGCTCTGCAAACCTTAATCAAGCCCTAATCAAAGCACGTGTGTTTGGAATTTTGGATGTGGCTTAACACGACAGGATCGGGCTAAGCCTTACGGAGATTTCTGAAATATAATATATATTTCCTTCGCCCACACACCCGCTTTACCCGACCCCTGAGAGCGACACGAACAGCACAAGACGGATTTCCATTAAACGGTTAAAACCGCGACACAACAGAGATTGTTCATCAAATTATAGGCTTTACCATCCATATCAACCTCCATTGATCGGTGCCATTTGTTAGAATCCTCACATTTTAATGCATTTTTATAAAATTTAGGTGCAACAGTACCAAATTAACAAAACAAAGTATCCACAGAATCAAATCCCTCAAGTTGGCATGGGCAGACAATGGGCAAGACAGCTGGCAAGAAGGACGGACAACAGATGAACCACAAAAATTACAGCATGGTACCCAGAAACGAGGAATTAAGAAATTTAGAAGAAGACCAAACCTGAGATGAGACCATATTAGGAAATTAGCAGGGATAACTTGGGCCCGCATTGCCAACTATAGACAAAAACGAGTCCAGCTACTAAGAGAGTATCTAAATATGTGAGAGAGGCTACACCATAATTGGAAATGGTTGAATAAGCTGAAAATTATGATGATGATGATGATCTAACAGTAGTTGGCTAAAACCGTAAAAATCAGGTTTAGACAGTGTATCCGTTGTATAGTTGTCTTTCACTGACACGGTCATCTCCAGAATCGTGAAGCAGGTTGAAATGAAAAACCTCGTCATCATGGTCCACATCTTAAATGCTAGTCTGTGATGTTTCTGAACTTTTTTCGGTGTCATCACTATTATGTTCAGCATTATATTCTTGGTTTCCATTACGAATGAAAAATTTTCTATTTATTTTCTACTATTTCAGATTCATTAAAATTCACATTGCAGCTCTATCTTAATTCTACTTTTCTCTGAATCCCAAATGCTTATAATTATATGAATAGTGATCAGTGGTTGTAGACTACTAGATACAGGTTCTAAAGGTAATAAACAAGATCCATTTAGAAGAAAAAGTGAGGAAATAAGAGAAATATGTGAAATATAATATGTAGTAAGATGGGCAAAAGTTACCATGGAGATGGGTAAGAAACAGGAGAAGGGAATGGGGAGGCCATGTGAACAAAATGCCAAATGACCGGTTAACAAAAGTTGCTAAAGAGAAACGACCAAATGCACATCGACATCTGAACGACCACCTATAAGATGGTATGAAAGCTGGTGTTTATCATCTCAACTGTTCCTAGAGAACCCTTGAAGAAATCATATTATCTAGTTGTAGATTGCCGATTGTTGAAAGGGGAGCAGTTAATCACCTCAACCTTCTAGATATATTTTGTCCCCCTTTCTTGAGTTATAACTCATCATACAGTCTCAAGGTTTTTACAAAGCCAATATCTAAGACGGTTTATAGAGGTTAGTTCTCCATCTCCGATATCAGTCGTACCAATGTTTATGACACCAATGGCTGTCGCCTCGGCGCACTCAGTGACTGAGGTGTTCAGGTGGTTCCCCATTTTCCCCACAGAATCTGCATTCGCCGTTGTTTCTTAGCTTCAATCTACTGATGTGTTTATTGATGAGACAGTGTCCTGTTAAAAAAATAAAAAAAATTAAGAACAATCCGGAGATTGTTCTTATTTAAATTAAAAGAAATCTTTGATTTTTCTCGGTCGTAAGTCTTGAAAGATTTCTTCGAATGTCTTAGACCGTTGAGGGATTTCCTTTCCAGATTACAGATGGATTCTTCCAGATTCTAGAATTGGTTTCCACTTGGAAAGCAAAACTGGTCCAGTTAATGGAGCGTTCGCTCTTTTTCTAGCTAGATCGTTTACGTTTTCATTACCTTCTCTCCCCTGGTAGGCTGGCATGCAGAGTAGGTTGCCTTTATTGCCTTTGCCTTATTTGTTCAGCTTCTTTAGGCATTCTTTGACCAACTTCGAATTGATGGTTACTCGCTTTGTTAGTCACTTTTAAAACCGCTTGACTATCGGATAATATGGCACTATTTCTTCTTTCTGATAGTTCTTATCTAAGTTAAGTTGTACGCATCTTCTCTTTTCTAGTTCTTTTTGTTGCTCAGTACTATAGAGAGGTATTTCTCAAAGTTGTACATTCTTGGCATGTTATCAACTGGGAGTTAGAGGAGGGAGATTTCCTTTTGAGGGTGTTTCAAGCTCCTGAACTGACTGAACTGAGTTCTCAGTACAGTTTTTTTTGACAGTGACAGTACTGTTTCTGTCAATAACCATTCTAATCATTGGCATATCTACCAATGCCAACTTGCAGTGGTGTTACGTCTAGAATGACCTCCATTTCTGTTGCTGATCCTGCGATGCAGATGCATGCCAGTCTCTGTATTTTGCACAGGTTTTGCTTTTCTGTACGTTTCTTTAGTTTTTAGTAAAATGGGTAATAACAAGAGAAGAGAGTGGAGGGACTATGTGGACAGAATGCTAAATGACCGGTTAGGGAAAATTACTAAAGGGAAACAACACACCGCCACCGCCAGGACGACCACTAATAAGAAGAAATGAAAGATGTTTTTCATCATCTCAAATGATTCTAGAGAACTCTGGAAGAGAACACAGAACCTAGTTTTAACGAACAAAGAAGAAAAAGAAGAGAAGAAGATTGATGGTAGCCAACGTTCTTCGAGGACAAGACACGTAAAGAAAAAGAATCAAACTAGACTGACTTTGGGAGATCCGAGCGGTGTAAATTTGACAACGCGGCAATTAGCGGAGATCAACCGACTCACTTTCCAGCAATTTTTGATCTCGTTGTGCAATTAACGCTGGCCGGCGTGATGGTGGGCACTCCCACGCCCAGGTGACGGGCCTTTCTATTTTCGAGATCGGTCTAACCGCCGATCGAAGCGCCTTTCGTTTCTATCGACAGACGGTTTTTTTTTGTTTCGATCGTTTGTTTTTTCCTTTGGTATAAGCATGTTGTTGTTTTCGCTTTATTTGTCGTGTAGTAAGTACTTAATGTATGTTGCGTACAGCAGTAATGAAAACGATATAAGAATATAAGAAAGTAACAGACTTGAGAATTCTTAGACCACGTGTGTACAGACTATGTTTAAGCTAAATCATGTTGAAACCTTTGGTGGCGAAAAGCCTAGGTTTTTCAAGATATGTGGATTAGAGTAGATTTTTCTGATCCACTGCGACGTTTCCAGATCTATTGGTGTCCTCTTCTGATCCTTAGGTTACATTCTTCAGTCCTATACTTTTCAGAAAGTCTAGCAACTTGGAGACTGAACTTTCCGTATCTCCATGGGCTATCATTGCCTAGTACAAAGAATAGCACATTTCCCAGGAAGTCACACCGACATAAAATGCGTTCTCTCGTTTCTTCTTGACAGAACCTGCACATGGCTAATCCCATCAGCTTTAGATGCCTACTCGCTTTACAATACCCTAGTAGTAGACCCATTATAGCTTTGACATTCTTTCCATCTTTGCTCATAGTCTGCCGTGAATTTTGGTGGAGAAATTATTTTTTCCACCATTCTAGAGATTTGTTGGCCACCCATCAAGCATTCTCGTCACTGCTTTTGGCATATATGAGCTTTGTTTGACCATTTCATCTTCCTTTTCATCACACTTGTAACCCTTGTGTCTTGGTACCCAGGTAACCTAATATTGCTACGCTCAAACAATATATTTAGAGCACACACACACAATCCCACACTAGCCTAGAATTGAGCTCCGTGAAAATGAGTGCCTTTAGCTCTGCTTGGATCTCTGTTGAGATTGCCACCGAACGATGTGTCTTTCGTTGTCTTTTTATTTCTTCTACACAATAGTGGATTGCCGTTATTTATGTCTGGAAAGATATTCGAGCTCCCACGTCTTTCGACATTCTTGAGCCGCCTGTATACTAGGTACGTTAAGTTAGGACTAGGTGCTGTGTTTTCCTCAAGGGTTCCTTAAGAACAGCTGTGATGATGAAGACCAGTTTTCATACCATCTTATCGGTGGTCGTCCAGGCAGTCGAAGTGTGTTTGGTCGTTTCTCTTTATAAATTTACTCTAACCGGTCATTTTCCATTCTCTCCACATGGTCTTCACTCACTTCTTCTGTTTCTTGCCCATCTTGCCCATCTCTATTTCATATATTTCTCTTATTTCTTTACTTCTTCCGATCTTCCGGTTGTATGAGTTATATCCTGTAATTGATCTAAGTGTTTCTGTTGTTTTTATTAGCCGTTTAGTTATTGTGTTCTCCGCTCTAGTTTCTATCGCGTACATCATAACCGGTCTTACGCAAGCCTTATAAATTCTTACTTTGCTTCAGACGTTCATATATTTATTTTTTCAAATTATATCCCTTAAATAACCTCATATTAATGACGCCTTTGTTCTTTGAGCTGTTACTTCTACTTAGAGATTCCTAGTGCTTGTTATATTTTTCCTTAGAATCTAGAATTTAAATGATATCACTACTCGTTAACTCTGATCATAGATCGCGAGTTTAGGCCATAGGCTCTATCGATCTATAGGTATAGGCTCTATCGAGATAGACGAATCTTCTAGGTTCTCTAGATACTGACCATTTCCTCTCCTATCCTTTTTCCTGACCTAACCTCGCAAGTCTCCAATGACACGCATGGAAGTGACCATTTCCCTATAGTTATTCAATTTCCTAATAGTAATTCTCAAAATCCTTCCCCAAGTATTACCAAATGGAATATTAAAAAGGCTGACTGGTCATCATATCAGTGGGCTTTCAACTCATTTATAGATATAGACGGCCCTCCTGAACTAGTTCTTTCTCGTCTGAAAAATGCCATTAACCTAGCTGCCCCTCTGAGACTATCTCAATAGTTAGTGTTTGTGATGGTAGGCTTCTGGTACCTTGGTGGAATGAAGAATGCAAAGAAGCCATAAAACTGCGTAAAAGTGCTTTGTCTAAATTTCGTAGAAACCCATCTTCAGCAAATTTCATCGCTTTCAAGCGTGCAGAACTTTCTAAGCTGTGTTTTGTGATAATCAGCTTAGCCAGAGCTAAGCTGATTATCACAAAATCTAAAACCCAGTCATGGATTGAGTTCACTTCTTCATTGAAGTCAACCACTCCAACGTCAATTATTTGGAACAGATACCGCAGAATTAAAAGTCTTCTACCAAAAAGGGTTGTTGGACTCAAGACAAATAATATTTGGGTTACAGACCCATATCAAATATCTACCATATTTGCTGAACATTTTAGAAACACCTCGCGCACAACAAACAAAACAAAATCACCCAGAATTCATGAACTATAACCTTCACGAGGAAAAATCTCCTCCAAATTTTTCAACTAAAAACAATTATCCGTATAATTCCCCCTTTACGATATTCGAACTAAAATCAGTTTTAAATTCCCCTAAAAATTCAGCTCCTGGTCCTGATGGAATCCTATTTCCAATGATCAAATACCTTCCTCCCAACAGTCCCAACCTCCTTCATTTTCTCTTAAAGCTCTACAATAAAGTTTGGCTAACGAGTCAAATTCCTCAAGAATGGAAAAACGCCATCCTCATTCCAATCCTTAAACCTGAGAACCCCCCCCCTCCCCACTCACTAACACTTACAGACCAATCTCTCTTACTAGTCACATATGTAAAATTTTCGAAAAAATGGTCGACAACAGGCTTTCGTGGTTCTTAACTGAAAACAATATTCTCCACCCGATGCAATATGGTTTTCGTAAAAATCGAGGTACACTGGACCACTTAGTAGGTATGGAGATGGATATTCACGAAAACTTTTTGAACAAAAAGCATTTAATAGCTGTGTTTCTAGACATTAATAAAACATATGATATATGCTGGAGATTTAATGTCATTAAAAATCTTTATAAAATAGGATTAAGAGGATCATTACCACTTTTCATATCAAATTTTCTTTGCCAGCGTGAATTTCAAGTTAAAGTCAGTTATTTATCCAAATTCGGAGCATGCCAACGATTGAATCTCTCTCTCTCTCTCTCTCCCCAGAGCACAGCTTCAAATGTCGAATATCCATGTCCATCAATACTTCATTATCATCATTTGCAGCTTATTCAACAATTTCCTGTTTTAATTATAGTGTAATCTCCCTTACATGTTTAGATACTCTCTTTGTAGTAGGTGACCCATTGTTGTCTATGCAGACCCAAGTTATCCTAATTTTCTAATATCATGTTCCCATCTCAGGTTGGGTCTTCTTCTAGGTCTCTTAATTCCTCCTGGTAACAAGCTGTAATTTTTGTAGTCCATCTGTTGTCCGTTCTTCTTGCCAGGTGTAATGCCCATTGCCACTTGAGGGGTTTGACTATGTGGATGACATCTATTACCTGGATCTTTTGTCGTATCCACTCTATTCTTTTATGGTCTTTTTTGGTTATTCCCAGCATATTTCATTACATTAAGCGTTGTACGACCTGCAGTTTCCTTATAATGTCTGTTTTAAGTGTCCAGGTTTCGTATGCATAGATCATCACTGGTAAATACACATTGGTCGAATGTTTTCTTCTTTAGATAAAGTTGTATTCTAGATTTGAATATGATTGAGTTTCTTCCATAACTACTCCATGCTAACTTAATTCTTCAGTTTATTTCTGCTAGTAGAGATTTCCAGCTGTGTATTAGTTATCCCAAATATATATATTCTTCTACTATTTCCAGTTTTGTGTAATTTATTAGAATGGTTTTTCTGTCCACTAGTTTATTGTATATTCCTTTAATTTTTGCTAAGTTCATTTTGAAATCCACTTTATTGCTGGCTGTATTTAGTTCATTAATTTGTGCTTGCAGTTCTTCAGGGCTATTGGCAATCAGGACTATGTCATCAGCGAATCTTAGATGGTTGAGATATTCTTCATCTATTTTCGCGTCTCCCTGTCGTACTCCTTTGCCTGTTTGGAACTCTGGAGTTGTTTTATATGTACTTACTTTCAATTACTTGCATCATCCTATATATAAACAATGCAACAGGAATGCAATTTGATAAATAAATTTCCTTTATATTTTAAATGTTTTCGCTAGTTCTGATAAGGATAAAACCCGGTAAGCTGGTAATTCCATGTTTTAAATTACCGATTATCGCCACATTGAACATAATTTCAGTCTACTTGGTGAACATTTTTTGATTTCTGTTAGTTAAGAAGCAACTGGTTTTGGATACTCCAACTGAGAACATTTAAATCATAGACAAACAAAGGCGTGGAACAATCCATTTCGTTGAATATATTATTACGGTAAGGTGATTTATTCAAAGTCGTTTATTTGGATATCACTAATAAGTTCCCATGCAGCAACCATGCAGATTCGAAACTCAAAAAAAACGACTAAACCAAGAAGAAGAAGAAGCAAAAGGTCCCACGCTCGGACACGCAGGGTCCGCGACTCTCCTCCGTTCTCGGAACTGGACCCGAAATCGGCCACGAAAATCAAAAGGAAGAGGAACAAGGAGAGAAGATAAGGGTGAGAGGGAGCGAGGCGAGGGGGGCGAGGCCGCCGCGGAATCTCTAAAATCGTATAATCTTAACTCAGGTGTGCGTCGTCGTTTTGTCCGCCGCGCCGTGAAAATCTTGCAGGTGTGGAACGCCGTATAGTCGTCGTGGTCTACGAAGAGTCGCTCCTCTTTCTGTTCGGCTCTTTTAGGAGATACGATTTCTTGGACAGGGCCAGGACGGACCGCACAGGATTTTACTTTTGTCAACACAAATCGAAACCCTTTCAATCGAATAGTGATGGAAAAACCGATTAATTTTAATAATCGAGTTTCAAGCGATTTCAATAATCGAGCGATCGATGGTTTTTCGCCCGTTGTTTTGGTTTTGCGCAGAGCACATATTCTTTCGGTGATGAATAGCAAGTAGCAAGCGACAAGCGAGTAAATTCGCTTGATTTAGTTTCTTTCAAAGCATTGTCGACGTAGGTCGTAACATTTTGTCATTCAGATACGCAACGGATAACGTCGCATAAATTTGCTACCTGCAATGTATGTAGAAAATACGCTCCGCTTTTTGAATGTCACATTAAAATAGGATATCATTTTGTTTCATTCTAGGATCGTTTGCGTTCGTCGTAACTCGTCACTTGCATCGCTCGTTCATAATCGAGCGATACCGATTATTTCAATAATCGAGTACTCTAGTGAATTTTCGCTCGAGTTATTCCATCACTACTACTACAATCGAATAATACTTCCGTTATTGTACTCCTCTGATCTTGAAGTAAACATAACTCAAACGGAATACGTGTGTGTTGGTGGTACACAAAAAGATCTAATACTCAAAGAACAGCATCAAATAATAAAAGCAATGTAACAAATATAAATATCTAGGTAAGACTACCACAGTACAACGGAGTAAGCAGTCCAAGAAAGAAATACTCAAGAACTTAATAGCATTCTATGGGAACAAAACATATTCAAGAACAACAAACAAAATATTATACCGGGTGGTCCGAACTGTATTCCGGAAATTTCGGCAGCATATTCTGCAGATAAAAATAAAAAAAACTTCGTATAAATGTAAGTCCTAAAATGCTTAGTTTCGGAGATACAGGGTGTGGAAGTTTCATATTTATTTCGATCTTTTCCAACTAATTTCTGAAGTAACGTCAATATTTGGATAAAAATTGGTGTCTGGGAGTTTTTTGACATGAGAAATTTGATTATATTATTACTATTGATGTCAATATGACTCCTATTTGTAGGGGGCGCCACCTACATGTGTTTTAACTGGTTTGAAGGGTAATAACTTTTCGTCCGTACCTGTATAAAACTACTGAGTGAAAAAATATGCATTCCTGTGATTTTTTACGTAAAAAATGTCTCTTGGTAAAAATCTTTACGAACAACCGTTCTCAAGATACTTACAATGGAAATAGTCATATCATTATATTGACAAAAAATAAACATGTTGAGTAGATAGTTACTTGACTGAAATGATTACTTTGTGAATTTTGTATTATTATATTATATATTTTTTTTATTGTATTATATATTTTTATATTATTTCGAATTTGATTTCAGTCTAATAACTATTTAGTCCATCAACATGTTTAGGTAATTAATGTCAGTGATGAGATGTATTGATAATTTCGATTTCAAATATCTCGAGAACCATTACTCATAGCTATTTACTAAACTTATTTACCTTTACTAAAGGACCTTTTTTACGTAAAAAAACATCGTGAATGTATATTTTTTACTCAGTAGTTTTATACAGGTACGGACAAAAAGTTACTCTTCAAACCAGTTCAAAAATATTTACATGTAGAAGTCATATTGACATCAAAATCAAATTTCTCATGTCAAAAAACTCCCAGACACCAATTTTTATCTAAATATTGACGTTACTTCAGAAATTATTTGGAAAAAATCGAAATAAAAATAAAACTTCTATGCACTGTATATCCGAATCTAAGCATTTTAGAGCAAATATTTATACGAACTTTTTTACTTATTTTTATCTGCAGAATATGCTGTCAGAGATACCGGAATACAGTTCTGACCACCCTGTATATAACAGTATTGTAAAAAGCGTTATAACCTATAGCAGTGAAGTCTGGCAACTAAAGCAGAAAACAGAAAAGATGCTGGAAGGAACCGAAATGGACTTCTGGAGACGATCAGCCGTGTTGGATCAGATGGAAAAAATTATAAACAAAAGGAACATGGAAATTATGGGAGTCAAGCATTCTATACCATGATAAAAAATCTAATAAAACATTTGGTCATTCAATCTCGACATTATGAACAGCAGAAAACTATTCTTACAGCGAGCAATGAATTGAGGAAAATATTAGAGGATGTAGAATGTAGAATATATGGGTGGGGAGTTAATCGACACGACCTTACATATCGATTGTATCACTCTTTCTTGAGTTATAACTCATCACACAGTGTCAAAAGCTAGTATATGACACAGTTTTACGGAGGTTAGCTCTCCATCTCCAAACCACAATCGCCTGAGCTACACATTTTGAGAATTACATATTTTGTATAAAAAATAATACCAGAAGAGTAAATCAGCTGACAAAAGCTGATTTTTTGGCTTTTAAATTAGTGTATCAAAAGAGGCCGCAAGACAAATCAAAAATTTTCTTGTGGCAACCCTGGATTAGTCGTATCAAACTTTATGGCTCGAATGGTTGTCATCTCGGCGCAGTCAAACTCACTGATGAGGTGTCTTGGTTTCCCCATTTTCCCACAAAAACTGCATACGTTTGTTTCTTAGCTTCAATCTACTCAGGTATTCATTAAGGAGACACTGTCCTGTTAAAAACCCCTTGACAATCCGAAGATTCCGTTCTTACTTAACAACCCCAAAATCTTTGATTATTCTTGGGCATAAGTTCTGAGAAATTTCTTCAAGTGTCTTAGACCGTTGGAGGATTCCCATTTCAGGTTACAAATGGAGTCTTCCAGGTTCTTCAGTTCCACTTGCTTATAAGTTGGTTTCCACTTAGGAAGCAGAACGTTCTCCAGTTAGTGGAGTGTTCGCTCTTTTTCTAGCTAGATTGTTTGCTTTTTCATTGCCTTCTATCCGTTGGTGGGCTAGCACCCAGAGTAGGAGGACTTTATTTTTTTCTTGCTTAATTTGTTCAGCTTCTCTATGCATTCTGTGGCCAACTTTTGACAACGAATTGATCTTACTGAGTTGGTCGCTTTTAATGCTGCTTGACTATCGGATAAGATGATTATTTCTTATTATCATCTTTCGATAGCGTAGATTTCTGCATGAAGGATGCTGTAAGTTTATTAGTAGCTTATTTGTTCGGAGTATTAAGTTCTCAGCCCAAATACTCCTCTTCCTGCTTTCGTTTTGGAAGCATCAGTATCTCTTCTCTTTCTCTTTCTCAGCCTGGTTCCATCCAGTGTTGGATATAGGCCTCTTTTAGGTTTTTCCATGCTTCGCGATCTCTAGCCAATCTTATCCATTGTCTTCCCGCCACTGCCTTGACGTCATCGACCCATCTCTTTTTTGGTCGGCCCACACTTCTTGTTGTTCCCCTAGGTTTCCATAGGATTGCTTTTTGGGGCCATCGGTCTGGATCCTGTCTTACCACATGTCCTATCCATTGCCACTTCAGACTTGCCACTCTTTTAACGACATCTATTAATTTTGTTTTTTGACGCATGTGGGTATTCCGTATTTTTTCCCTAATGGTGACTCCCAACATGATTCTTTCCATGGCTCTTTGTGCTACTCGTAGTTGTTCAGCTGTTTTTCGGGTAATTGCCATAGTCTCAAAGCCATACGTAAGCACAGGTAGAATGCAGCTGTCGTAAGCCTTTTTCTTTAGGTTGATGGGCACCATTTTATCCTTGAAAATATCGCTAATAGCATCAGTATACTACGTTAAATTAGGAGATGAGTGATCACAACTATTTCAAAAAGTAGAAATTGTTCGAAGAGAAGTAAACATTGTCTATTTTTGAAAAAATTCATTACAAATATCAATATAAAACTAATAAGATTTACTTAATAAAATAATATCAACATACAAAAACAACAAAACAATGAAAATAGAATAATATTCTGCCTAAATACAAAACAAAAACATGAAAAAATACTTTTATTTATCCCTCTACGAGCAATACCAACTACGTATACAACCACCATAAAATAAAAAGCTTTTATATGTGCATTAAACTGGGCTGTAACTCCCGCATATTACCATTCCCCCATGTTGCAATGAATTCTAATTAAGAAAATCAAAGCCTGGAGGAAGGGCCCAAATGAAATGGCTTCCTGGTGTTACGACGGAGTGAGTTTCCCGAAAAAAATACGATCGCTCAGAGTCAGAGTGACATAATAAACATAAAATTTTTTCTCAACATTTTTTTTATTTAAAGATTTATAAATTTTCTCAGTTAGTATAAAGCATGTCTCCGGATTGTCTTTACAAGAGAAAAACCTTTTTTGTTATTGACATTTTGAGTAAAATTTTCAAACTTAAATCCTAACCAAACCAAATTCTGAAAAACAATGAACTCGGCAATTCTATTTAGGTATATTATTTATGTAGTACAAGATTATAAGATGATCAAAAACCCAGTTTAATCCTCGAAAACAGGTGGCTCATTTCGATCGCCAAATATCTAATATTTGAACTAAGTGCAACGTTACAACGAAAAATCATTGAATAATCTATGAAAACTTTAAACTTAGGTTTAAACCTGAACTCATCCTGAACCGAGTATGTATGTACATATACCGGGTGTCCCAGGCTGAGCGTGCATTAGAAGTTTCTAGAGAACCACAATATCTAGATCGGAGATTTTTTGCACATCATTGTTTTACAACGCGATCTATAGATTAAACATATTTTCAATATTTTTAACCGATTATTAAGATCAATTAAATAAAAAATGGGTGGTCCCATTTTTTATTACATACTTTAATTCTCTGTAAAATTCTATGAATATTGATGTTAAATACTCTAAGATTAACTGTTTTTGAGAACAAAAAACATTTAAAGTTTTGTCAAAAAAATTTGTATAGCCTAAAAGTCAAATATAGAGATTACCACAGTCACTGTGACATAAAGAGAAGACATGTGGCTATATATTTCAAAAATTAAATTGTTCAAATGTCATATAATAACGGCGGTAGCTGTCATGGAATTGAGCGATTAAAACATTACTATAAATCATTTTTTTCAATTCAAAACCCACTTTTTTATTTCACTAGTGAAAAGGGTTTTCAATTCGTTACTTTTTGACTATACAAGTCATATGACTGTGTCATATATGTGACTATACAAATACCTAAAATAAATGGTTTTCAAGAAGATTAAGATTAAAAAGGTATATTTTGTTGATTTTATCTAGCTTCCTTTGACATTAAGTGTGATATCGAATAGGTAGTTGATATTGTTAATAATATACCGTATGATCGAAAAAAAAGGCGCAAAGTTGGCTTGAAAATGATGATTAATGACATACTGCTTTTTGAACAAAGTGTCCCACTATGACATGGCCTAATCCATTGTTTTACATCACTTGACATTTAAAGTCATAGGCTACTGGTTAAAATACACCCTTTAAAACTAAATCTTAAATAACTTAAAAACGACTAAGGTATAGGAACATGTATAATAGGAACAGGTTACGTTTTCATTTTCATTCAAGACTGTAGTCTGCAAAACATCGGTCATTCGCCGGTATATTGTGCATGGATGAGGTAGTTATGATCTAAGATATATTAGATATTATAGTGTTCTACTTTGTTTCTGTAGATATTATTACTTATGACATAATGTAATTTAACTTCTATTTATGTAATTTCTAATTGGCTTTGGGAATAAACATAGACCAACAATATCACTATTTACCAATCTTTTTCTGTTTCTATGAAGATCCTAAAACTAGTACCACTGGAGTATTCAAATCTTGAAAGAAATATTATATTAAGCCTGTTATTGTTAGGGTACGTGTTTTGGTTGTGACTCAATTTGACCGCATTTTGAAGCTCCAGAAGAGAGCTGTTCGATATTCACTGGGACTAAACAGCAGAACTCATTGCCAGGACTTTTTTAAAAAATTAAAAATATTACCTCTTCCTTCCTTATTTATATTTGAATCCGTTTGCCTAATACGCAAGCATGTATCAGCTTCACAAGAAAGACCATCTCCATCTCACACTTATCCACTCAGGAACGCAGAGCAAGATGTTTATCTACCTACCCCATGCTCAGAGTTAGTTAAAAGTTCAATATTATACAACTCGAAAAAAATGCACAATCGCCTACCATTTCAAATCAAATTCATAACATCATTTTCTTCATTTCGCAAAGCATTGAAATCTTATTTACTAGACAAGGCTTTCTACGCCGTAAATGACTTATATTTTGATAATCGAATTTGGTCTTGTAAACACTGGTCTAATATTTGCCATTACTATATTTAACTTAATAAACTTACTAAATGTTTTTGAATCCTATTTTTATTTTTTTATTCTTTGACATTGTAAACATTTATAAATGTTTATTTTAAACAATAAGACTGACAATGTAATTTGTATACTTGTTTTGTATTCTCTTTTGTTTGCTTACTATTTAGCTTTGTCTACAAATTGTAAATTTTTTTGACAATAAAGGCATTTATTATATTTATTAAATCAAACTACAAATAAATAAACTATCTGTTTACATTTTGCATGTATATGTAGGGTCAAAACATATTGGTTAGTATATCTTTTATACATTTCTGTTTTACTCTTTATTGTTTTATCTTAAATGCATTATAAATTATTTATTATAGATTTTACTTATAAACAAATCACATTTTAACAGAAGACGAAAATCTAAAAGTACAATATTAAATAAACTCCTAGACAATATATTACACACAAAAAATCTGCTGACCATACTTTAACGAAGCCAACTCCGAGCGACCAGAGTTCTTTTTGTATAGTTCTCGTAGCATGCCATCAACTTTATTAAGTTTCTTATGTTAGGTCTCCAATCCCTCGCTACACGCTCGGACTTTTTATCCAGATTGCTTTATCTGGATGAGTCACAATCGCGATCGCTTCTTAGTCTAGCTTTCCTTTCACCATTCCATAAATTGAGTCTTATGAAAGCCGGTAGTGGTAGAGAAAATAACGCTGTCTAGTTAGAATTCGTACAGAAAAGCGGAAAATATTTGATAATACTAGCAATCATACCAATAATATACAATGGTTGTAAAAAATCAGCAAATTTAAAGCAGTAACATTAAAATATTGTAATTGCTGAAAACTTTCGCAAAGAAAAATATGTTATAAGACAGATACCGTGGATGAAATCGCTATTCTTCGGTATCCTTAACCACGGTATCCAATAGTGATGAGCATTTCGATTCTTTTTAGTGGATCGAATCACAAGATTTAATTTCTCATATTGAATCGACTCCTACGATTCGTTCATTTGAACGAACCACATGCACAATTTACGTTTCATAAAAACAAGATCGTAACTGGCACTACCGGCGATAATTTGGTAAGACAATTATTTAAGGGACCAGAAAAAGAAATATACAGTTCTTTCATTTGTTTTTCAACATTTTATGACACTGGCGTAACTGTAACTGGATTGATTATTTTACCAATAATATTAAATTATCAATCCAATTTATATATACAATTTATTAAAGACTTCTTAATACCAATTTAATATTTTTAGAGCCATATTTTAATTCCGATTTAATAATCATAATAGTGATGGGCAAAACTGTTATTTTTAGATAACAGTTGAAACTGTTATAGTTATTTATAAAAAACAGCTTAAAATAACAGGTTTCTTTATTTTACTGCTAAATATCTGAAAGAGTACGAGGCGGTCACCGCCAGGCGTATTAACGCAGTTGCAAGTTTACAACAATGACGTGCTCGGTGGTAGTATTTCCAGGGTGTCATACATTCCGATCTACCTACGCCCTGCCATGTACAGGGTGCATCTCACTCGACGGGCGAGAAGCTCTTAGTTATGATTTTACCATTTGCGGTCAAAAAATAGCAATATAAGAAAATGTGTAGTATATTCTTCATAAGTAAACCAACTATACACTAGAGTTCGAATTAATTTTACACTTAACTAGCGTGTACCAGCGACTTCGTTCGCGTCGAATTAATAATTTCTAATGGTGATGATAAAGCAAAACAAGAATTCCCATTAACATACAAACTGGATAAAATTTTCTCATATTTGCAAAAAATAAGCTTTAAACGTCGAGCAGTTTAATCAGAATCGTGGTTAATCAATTACTCAACTTTTTGGAACACCCTGTATGATTTTTTAAAAAATTTCAAAATATGTAAAAAAACAAAATAAATTATGCGTGTCCAGACGTTCTCCCGAAAGACTAATCGTTTTTTAAATAACAAATATTGTAATATTTGAGGGGCGTTTTCACCCTGTTGGAATTTGAGATTCGAGAAACCCCTCCTTATCGAACCTCAACCCCACAGTCAATCCGTTTGCCAAAAATCAGCTTTAAACGTCAAGCAGTTTAAGCAGAATAGTGATTAATCAATGGTCATATTTTATGAAACACCCTGTATATATTTTTTAAAAATCTTAAAATATGTAAAACAACATAATAAAATATACGTGTTTTAAGAGTTTTTCCGAAAATCTCACCGGTTTTTAAACAAAAAATATTCTAATATTTGAGGGTAGTTTCACCCCCTTAGAATACGAGTTTCGAAAAATCCTTTCTTATCGAACCTCTACACCCTAAAGTCAATCCGTTTTCCAAAAATCAGCTTTTTACGTCAAGGGCTTTAAGCAGGATCGTGATTAATCAATGACCAGATTTTTCAAAACACCCTGTATACATTTTTAAAAAATCTTAAAATATTATTCTGAAAATTTTTCAGAATAAATAAATACCTAAATATTGAAACTTAATAAGTAAGTACTGAAACATACAGCGCCATAATATCTCGACCTCCGCCCGTTATGCTCGTAATAGGTTGAAAAACAATGTATCTAAAACAACTGATGCGTTATTCCCCAACCTGTTTCGACCCTCCATCGACAATCGACCGATGCAGCAGCGTTCCTTTCCCACTCCGATTATCTCGACCACCGCCCTGTTATGCTCGTAACAGGTTGAAAAACAACGTATCTAAAATGACTGCTTCTCCAACCCGTTGCGAGCCTCCATCGACAATCGACCGATGCAGCAGCGTTCCTTTCCCACTCCTGTTATCTCGACCGCCAGGCGTTATGCCCGCAACTGTTTCAAAAACCTGCTTCTTTTATATCCTATTATTTTTAAGCTGTTGCAAACCCAATACGACCATCGACGGTATCGACCGAAGCAGCTACGTTCGCCGTAGCGCATTCCCCACTCCGTTGTCCGTTGTCTCGCCGCCTGTATCGATGGTTGACGAAATAACATGTTTTCCATCCATACTAGTTGTTTTTTGTAATTGCTTCGAGCAGCATAGAATTTCGTGGCTGTGCAGAGCGCTGACTTCGTTTTTCGTTTCACGAGCGGCCGATCTCTAGGTGTCGTTATTTTATATATGTTATTTTTTAGAAGTAGTAACGGTTGCGTTATGTTATTTATAAATAATTGTTATAAAATAACAGATAGTTAAATAACAACCCATCACTAAATCATAATTAATATTAATAGTATATAATAACGCATGATCGAAAAAAAATGGCGTCCAGTTGGCTTGGAAATGAACATCGATGATATTCCCCATATAATTTTACACATAAAATGACAGCGATCTTCATTTTATATCCATCGCTGCATAAAAACACGATTTTGTCTTTTAGTCCGACATTTAATAGTCGGTAATTTTATTTTAACAAAAATATCTCTCATAAATAAGTATTTTTCTTATAAATAACTTTCTTATCGTTTGCATTTTATGTCCATGATGTTTGTTTAGGGCCTTTGTATTGTAATATTGGTGCCTGCATCACCGCCGTAGAAACGAACGATCGCATTGTGATCCGATTCAATTCTCACGATTCTTTTTTACGGCTCATCGTTCAAGTTTTATGGATCCGTGCTAGCCACGATTCGTTGTGATCCGATTCAATTCTCACGATTCTTTTTTACGGCTCATCGTTCAAATGTTTTGGTAGAAATGCTTTAGGTACTAGGGAGGCTTTGTTTGCCTACAATGTCTTAATGCAGCGATGCCTTGATGTCAATCAAAATGTATATGCCTGCTTTATTGACTATAATAAAGCATTCGATAAAGTAAGACACAAGCAACTAATAGAAGCGTTAGAACGAAAAAATCTCGATACAAGAGATATACAAATAATAGTAAAACTGTACCTTAATCAAAGTGCGTCTGTTCGCGTCCAATCTGAACTGACGGCAGCAGTGGATATTAAACGAGGAGTTAGACAGGGATGTGTTCTTTCACCACTCCTTTTCAACGTCTACTCAGAGGAAATCTTTAATAAAGCCCTCGAAAATGATGATTGTGGAATACTAGTTAACGGCATACCACTGAACAATTTGCGCTATGCGGACGATACAGTCTTTCTCGCTGAAAACATGCAAGACCTTCAGAATATGTTAAATAACGTCATCACAACTAGTCGAGAATATGGTCTGACACTCAATGTTAAGAAGACCAAATACATGATTGTCACTAAAACTGGAGTGCCCAATGAACATCTGTACGCGGAAGGCGAGGGGCTCGAAATAGTAGAGAGGTATGACTACCTGGGTACAAGTGTCGACTGCACCGCGGATTATCGTTCAGAAATAAAGATTCGCATTGAAAAGGCCCGTGCATCCTTTGTGAAGATTAAGAAACTGATCTGTAGCCGCGATTTGAGCCTAGATCTGAGAACTCGTATGCTCAAATGTTATGTATTCCCAGTCCTTTTGTATGGTATGGAAGCTTGGACCCACAACGAGCTTTGCGAGCGGAAACTGGAGGCCTTCGAGATGTGGACATACCGTAGGATGTTGAGAATACCATGGACAGAACATGTAACCAACGTGGAGGTTCTGAGAAGAATGAGGAAGGGCGTAGAGATCCTCAAGGAAGTGAAAAAAAGAAAATTGCAATATCTCGGCCATATCATGAGAGGTCCAAGGTATGAGATTTTGCAACTCATAATCCAGGGAAAAATTGTAGGAAAGAGATCTGTTGAAAGGAGAAGAATATCCTAGCTCAGAAACCTGCGAAAATGGTTTAATGTCACGTCATTTGACCTATTTAGGGCCGCAGCTTCCAAGGTCAAAATAGCAATGATAGCCAACCTCCGATATGGAGACGGTACATAAAGAAGAAGAAGTTCAAATGTTATGGATCCGTGCTGGCCACGATTCAATTGGACGAACCGGATTGCAAGCAATGAATCGAATCTCAAGATTCATTTTTAATACTCGTTCAAATGAACGACTCGTTCAATCTTTGTCCACCTCTAGTATCCAATAGGGTTCAAAACCGCGGTGTCCTAGTCTCAAAAGTACTGGAATCTCCCGGTTCTTTTGAACCATCAAAGAATCGGGACTCGAAATTAATTCCCGGTACTTTCGGGTTAGGTGACAATAATTAAGAAATAATTTTTCGATACTTTCTAAAAATAAGTCCTTTGTTACTTTCTAACGATCGAAATCAAACTCTTCTAAATAATAAGTAGTGATATAATTTTTTTTAATGTTCTTTAATTCTTTTCTCTTTTAACGTTTCAATAATGTTTATTAGCAATTTTTAAAGTTTAAATATGTTTAAATTTAGTTAAGTTGGTTTATTTTTTTGATAATTGTTGGTCTGTTTGATGTGAATTTTATGCTACGAAAACATTTTCAGTGTTCATTTTAATTTTGTCATTGGTGATTGCTTATTAATTTATTATAACTGACCTCTCCATTTGAAGTAGTGGAAAATACAATTATCTAGGTTTGGCTCGCTCTGTATATCATACAATATAGGATATTTTATCATACGCGTTGCAGTTTTAAAAACTACACACATAGTTATATTCCAACTAAAATGTTAAAGACTATTTCAGTATTTTATATTTTCTTTTTTAATTTTGGAATTTAAATGTTCATAATAAGGGAAAATTTAATATAAAAATTGTCATAACTATTAATTTCTGAAACCACTCGGTATCATCATATCATCATCATTTTCAGCTAATAATTCAACCATTTCTAAATATGGTGTTGCCTCCTTCACATATTTAGATACTCTCTTTGTAGTTGGGCCCATTGTTGTCTATTTTTGGCTATGCGGGCCCAAGTTATCCCTGCTAATTTCCTAATATCATAGTCCCATCTGTTATTTTGTTTTAACATTTCTTTGTTAAAACAAAATAACAGAAACTCTGAAGACCTGAGACAATTGAAAAAACAATATCTAAAGAGATCAGAAAGGACGTAAGAAAATTTAATACAGATAATATAAGGCGAACTATAGAAGAGAATAAAAGTATGAAGGTGTTGCGGGAAAAACTATCAAATGGAAAGAGAGAGATCTTTAAACTAAAAGACAACCAAGGGGTCGTAACAACAAATAGAGAAAGGCTGTTGAAAATAACAGAAAACTTTTACACTGAACTATACCCAAATAATCACCAACAAACATACAACAGTCAATAACGTCTGTGCAGAAAGATAGTTAACCAGGGATCAGAGGATATACCGGAAATAACTACAGAAGAAATCAGAAACTCCTTAAAAGAAATGAAAAATAACAAAGCCCCGGGCGAGGACGGCATAGTGATTGAGGCTGTAAAACTCGGAGGAGGAACACTATTAAAATGGATTAAAGACTTGCCAAACGTCTCGAACGTAAACTAGATTTCTATCAACCAAGAGAACAGGCAGGCTTTAGGAAAGGTTATGGAACAAACGATCATCTTCAAGTAATTAAAGTCCTGATAGAAAAATCTGTGGAATACAACAGGCCCCTAGCATTGGTGTTCGTTGATTTCCAGAAAGCATTTGACACAGTAGAATTAACATCAATAATAGCAGCATTGGAGCAGGGAAGAGTAGAATATAGGTATACAAGGCTTATAGAATACATATATAGTAATGCCACCACAACTGTAAAACTTCACAAAACAACAGATAAAATTGAGATAGGCAGAGGAGTTCGACAAGGGGATACTATTTCGCCTAAACTTTTTACAGCTGTCCTTGAATACGCAATGAAATCACTCTCTTGGGAGAATAGGGGCATAAATATTGATGGTGAAAGGTTGACACATCTCAGGTTCGCAGATGACATCGTCCTTGTCTCAGATAACATCGAAGAGTCAAAGCAGATGCTCGAAGAATTAGTGCAGGCCTCATTAAAAGTCGATCTCCGGATAAATACGAGTAAAACGCAAATAATGACAAACTTAGTGCTGACACAGAACATCAGAATAGGTGACGCCGACATAAAAGAAACACATATATACAAATATCTCGGGCACGAAATACAAAAATCGGAAAGAACAACCAAACACACGAGATACAGCGCAGAATAGGTTTGAGTTGGGCTGCTTTTGGCAAACTGCGAGAGACCTTTAAAAGTGATATACCCATATGCTTGAAGAGGAAAGTTTATGAACAATGCGTTTTGCCGGTAATTACAAGTCGAGCGGAAACTCTAACATTAACGAAAAAGTCAGCAGAAAATTTAAGAGTAGCCCAGAGAGCCATGCTTGGAATAACTAAAAGAGACAAAATTCCTAATAACACTATCAGAAAAAAAAACCAAAAAACCAAAATTAAAGACATAGTGGAACACGTAACTCGAATGAAATGGAGATGGGCAGGTCATGTGGCGAGAACATCTAAAGACAGGTGGACTAGAAGATTGTTAGAATGGCGACCTCGAGCAGATAAACGTAGCAGAGGCAGACCACCGACACGCTGGACCGATGATGTAAAGAGGATTGCTGGAAATTGGATGATGACGGCCCAAAATCGAGAGACATGGAGAAATATGGAGGAGGCCTACGTTCAGCAGTGGACAACGATGGCTACATGATGATGATGATGATGATAGTCCCATCTCAAGTTTGGTCTTTCTCTAGCTCTCTTAATTCCTCGTGGGTACCATGCTGTAATTTTTGTGGTCCATCTGTTGTCCGCCCTTCTTCCCAGATGTCCTGCCCATTGCCACTTAAAGGATTTGATTCTGTGGATGACATCTATTACGTGACTCTTTTGACGTATCCACTCTATTCTTTTACGGTTTCTCTTAGTTATTCCCAGCATATTTCTATAATACCCATACATATTAGAATATCTAAACATGCCTGGACGATTCAGTTTATATTTAATTGTATTAAAAGCTTCTTTAATTTTTTGTTTAGAAGCAATCGGTTTTTTTCATTTTTTTAAGAAAAAAATTCAAATAAATAAAAAAAAATGCCAAAAATGAAGAACCAACATTTTAAACCAACTTATACAGACGTCTTAGCTTGGTGCAATTTGTCCCGCACCCTAAACCACGGAACCATAAAGCTTATGGTACCACAGTACAGAGTCATCTTGGTGCACACGTGTTCCGCTTTGGTTAAAATAAAACCCGATCTTCAAAGAAATTCTTCCTCTTTTTATTTTTTTCACTGTCCGCATTTTTTCCTTTTTTCTTAACCTCTTCTTCTTCTTCGTTGGGTCTTCTTCTTGGTCGATCGGTACCATCCTGGCCATCTGGTGGTGTGAAAAGCCACCAGGAGAAAACCTCTTTCCGATATATGCGACGAGGAAAAACAGATGGAATACACGGGCATTGAAGAAGTCGTTGTTGGTAGTTGGCCGTTAAGGCGATATGGCGTTTTGACAGGCGGCGGTAACAGTTGGTTTAAATATTTGTGACAGCTGAATAAGGCGAGAAAAGTCTATTCGGCTTTTTTCGAATGAAAATATCTCGATGTTGAAGCCGTGTATTACACTTGAGATGCATTTTAATTATCACTACATATTTTTGCTACAATTGAATATATTATCATGGTCATTTTCTGATTACTTTTATTATTATTATATTAGAGATTGGATAGCCTGTCAGTAGAGGCTATCCACTCCAATAAATACCACAAAAAGTTTGCGACAAGGATGCAGCTTATCTCCTCTAATCTTCAATGCTTACGTTGAAATAGACCTCAGAGAATGGAAGAGGAGATGTCAAGGTAGGAATACCCATTGAGGACGATACACTATTTAAGCTTGAGTTTCATGCATCCGTTGTCCGACGATACGTTGATACGATATTAATTTTATTGGTAGAATTTAAAGACTTTGATTGGTTAGAAAATAATGCAGTTTTTTAATTTATTACATTTTCATGCCTCCGTTTATCGGATATACGTTGGTGTTATTTTATATTTTCGTTTCCACAACGATTTTGCTATTTTACTTATATTTTTATTAAGGTTAGATTAAACTTGTCAAAAAAGTGTCAAAACATCCGTTATCGTATGAACGGGTCCGTTGACGGGCTGAAGTAAAATATTTACGGATGAAAAGTGGCGCGAAAACGCTATGATCAATCAGAGCACCGTCGGACCAACGTATCAACGTATAACGGATGCATGAAAATCAAGCTTTACTCTCAGATTTGCAGACCATCAGGTTGTCATTGCGCAGGACTCATACGATCTGGAGTTCATGACTAAGGGGCCTTATCAAGAATACAACAAATGGGGACTTCAAGTTAATCTAAAAAAAAAGGAATACTTAGCTGTCAATTCCAACGCTTGTTTTGAAGTCTTCATTAATGATAACATCCAGATTCAACAAGTAGACAAATTTCAATATCTGGGTGCTACTATCAACAACGAGGGTTTGGACAAAGAAGAAATACAAACCCGAATTCGGAAGAGCAAACAACTTATTGGATGTCTTAATAGCCTCTGGTGGGACCAACTTGTTTGCAACAACTAAAAAGAGACTTGGACGAACATTGGTAGAGTCAGTTCTTTGCTACTGTTCAGAGCTATAGATTCAATTCAAGTTGTTGAAATGGACTACATTAGAAGAAGCGCAGGGATATCTAGGATGGAAAAAAGACAAACATCGAGGTCAGGCGTATTATGAATACATCGGAGGAAACAGTACTAGATCGAATGCTTTTGCCTTTAAGGAAACTTTCGATTAGGGTAGAGAGTACTACTGGTGATACTTTCTTTATCCTTATACAGGGTTGTTCACCACATACGACACGGAGTATTGTAGCTAAACGATTAGATTTTTACAAATTGTAAGTTTTGGGTTCGTTGAAGGTCTATTAGAGCTACAATTTAAAAATATTTTTACAAGATACAGAGTGGCCCAAATAAGTAAAAAATATTATAGTTGTATTTTTTTAAATGGAACACCCTATATATTATTCTATTTTTGGATTCTACGATTGAAATAAAGGTAAATTTGATTAAGGTTTATCACACTTAAACATTACCGTTTTTGAAATATTTTCAATTTTATGAAATTGCAGTAAAAAATTTAAGGCTTTATTTCTCCCAGAGTGTCAAAGTTTTTAATATTAAATATTTACTGAAGATTATTTTTATTGATAAGATAATGATTTGATAAGAAGTCTAAATTATAAGAAAATGCATTTTCTATGAAAACTTGAGGAGATGGGTAAAAAATGGAACAATACAATTTGATAGACAATTACATTGTGCATCTGATTCACGTAAAATATATAGGGTGTTCCATTTAAATTAAACAAGTTGTTGCCGTTTAAAGCTAGTAACTATTTAATATAAATTTTTGGATACTCTGTATAAGGTAGTAAAATTTTTATTATTGCAACACAATATCTGATCAATGAATAATCTTCAGTAAATATTTAGTATTAAAAACTTTGATACCCTTGGAGAAATGAAGCCTTAACATTTTTACTGCAATTTTATAAAATTGAAAATATTTCAAAAACGGTAAAGTTTAAGTGTGATAAACCTTAATCAAATTTACTTTTATTTTAATCGTAGAATCTAAAATTAGAATAATATACAGGGAGTTCCATTTAAAAATACAACTATAATATTTTTTACACATTTGGGACACTCTGTATCTTGTAAAAATATTTTTAAATTGTAGCTCTAATAGTCCTTCAACGAACCCACAACGTACAATTTGTATAAATCTAATCGTTTAGTTACAATACTCCGTGTCGTATGTGGTGAACAACCCTGTAGACACAGTAATTTCAATAAATGAAAATTAAAGCTAGGACTTTTTTATGTAAAAAAGGTGCTCTTTGTTTAGTCCGAAAAGGTGAACGAATTTCAAGATATTTGCGTTTAAAGGTTCCAATGCATCGCGAATTAGCATTAGCGAAATCAGGAGATTATTTTTTTTATTTTTTTTTCAATTTATCATTTCAGCAATACTAAAATCGATGCATCGTAACCTTTAAACGCAAATATGTTGAAAACCGTTCGCCTTTTCGAACTAAACGAAGAGTACCTTTTTTACGTAAAAAAAGTTCTAGCTTTTTAGATCATTTGTTAAAATTACTGTATATATAAGGATAAAAGAAGTACCATTAGTAGTACTCTCTACCCTAATGGAAAGTATTCTTTCAGGTCTGCTATGGAATTTTTCACAATCGGCATTCGCTAACAAGTAAGTTTCAGCAAAAACGGTTTACCAATATTCTTAAAAATAAACAAAATATTATTATATTATTATTATTTAACCTTTCGAGAGCTGTATAAGTTCTTCAGGAACCATTTTAGGGCATATGTTCATAGATAAATACAGGGTGCTACAAATTCGCTGTACGAGCATTGTTATCTCGGAAACTGTAATAGATACGAAGATGGTAAAATTGGGGCAAAGTTATGCCTTGGGATGTTCACCAACATGCTATCAAAAAAGTTTCAATTTCAAGGATTGCTGAGTTTTTTGAGAAAAACGGATTTTTTTGAAAATCAATTTTATTTTTTCCTGTCGTTACTTTTTATAAAATTGAAAAACTAATTGCACATTCTCATAGCCACTTGAACAATCTGATGAGTATTTTTAGATTTTTAAATTAGCTGATAGTTTGTGAGATAAATATGCCAACTAAATTTTTTTCAATACGGTTTTGAAAGATTTCAGTCTCCCGAGTACAACGATATGTTACACTTTATATATTTTTGGTTACTTAACAACAACAAAACTGTTTAATTAGTATTTAAAATAATATAAATATATCAACTTCTACAAACAAGTTTTTAATGTTCTACATGTTAGAAAGGGTTTATTTAAATACCACGTTCTATATTGCACACATTTATTTTTCCTTCAATTTTATGTATAGCCCTTTCAACGATCTTCTTATACTTCCGAATGCATTTTGTACTCTTTGTTGTAAATGTTGAGGTGTATTGATTTCACTTTTACAAATGACGTCAAGTAAGTCCCCCCCCCTTGGCGACAGTTCCAGGAACCTCGCTGGCCATTATACTGCTCCACAATTTCCAATCCATCTTCCAGGGAAATGATTTGATTATTTATATTATTGTATTATTTATTTTATATTATTTTTATGTATTTGATTTTCCGTATTCAATGTTTTATCTCACGTCATTGTTAAGTTTTAAAGCTCATCAATATTGTAACACTGAATAGATTAAATAATTTAAAAAAAACAGAGCCGGACTTGAAATTAGTTGAAATAAAGTGTGTTTAAATGCCCAGACCAAAAAAAATATTAAGTGTGGCATATCATTGTACTCACGAGACCGAATTCTTTCAAAATCTGAAATAAAAAGTGCAGGTCGATATTTAAAAAAATCAAGTTGGCCTATGTATCTCACAAATTATCAGCTAATTTGAAAATATAAAAATACTACCAGATAGCCCTGATAAAGTGGCTAGGAGAATGTGCAATTAGTTTTTTGATTTTCTAAAATGTAACCACAGAAAAAAATAAAATTGATTTTCAAAAAAATTCGTTTTTTCCAAATAACTCAAGAATCCTTAAAAATTTTACAACTTTTTTGATGGTAACTTGGTGAACATCCCAAGGCACAACATTGCCTCAATTTAACCATGTTCGTATCTATTACGGTTACCGAGATACCAATGCTCGTACCCCGAATTTGTAGCACTCTGTATACAAATTGTTATGAGATATAGGATCTACCATCTACCATTGGCAAAAAATAAAATAGTTCTTTTTAGATTTTCAACTTTGTTATATTTCGCTTATTTTCATTAAAAATGATCGTGTTTCCTTCTTGCTTAATATAAAATACAAAAGAGGTGAATGTTAAGCAATCATATTCCGCTACTAGAAAACAAACACAATATTTCTTCCATTTTCATCTATTTTTAGCATGAAACATGAAATATAGCACAGTGAGCGATAATTTCCTGCTTCGACGGATGTGACATATAGATTTTACATATTTGCATTAAACGACTTTTATCCAATCTTAATCTTGCATTAGACGATAAATGAATAATGCAATATGCAAGAAGAAATGCCAGTTTAATGTTGCTAAATTGGCTAAGACAGTTTTTCAACAAACAGGAAGAAAATATTCTCACGGTTTGTTAAGAGTAAAAGCAAAACCATAATAATTATACTAAACTACATTCCAAACACTCTTTATATAATATATTAATTTTAATGGATTTAATGATTTAATCTTAGGATTTAATATTGAAAGAAGTGTAAATCTGATACATAGTACATCGCACATCCTAGGTACATCGAGAAATAGCTGCTATTTATTAAAAATCAATTTGAAAATATGATTCTACCTCAGTGAAAAAAAGAACTCTTTCAAATATAGTTTTTCAAAAGAATCGCCCAATAATCCAATTTTTGACCAATCATTTTATTAGATGTCAAAATTGAATTGACACCCTGAAGCAACAAGTGCAATCTTTTGATAATTTTTAATTCAATTGAAAGCAAAATATATCGCCAATCGAGGACGCGATTTCTAAATTCATTGTTGCTAACCATGGACATATTCGGCGCCGGACCGACTAACTGGAATTTAAATTTCGCGCTGGGGATTCAGGAAATGAAATATCTGGGAATAACTTTGGATAGTAACCTTCTCTGGGACAGGCATATTAAGAACATTCCCAGAAAAGCCACAAAGGATACTCTCATGATATGCAGAAGATTGGCGGAAAATAGGTGGGGCTGCGCCCCTAACATTTTACGCTGGATGTATACTATGATAGTAAGACCCATGATTATTTATGGAGCAGTTGCTTAGTATACAAAACTAGAGCAACGTACAGCAAGGCAAAACCTGTGCAAAGTACAGAGACTGGCATGTATCTGCATCACAGGTGCCATGAGAACATGTCCAACAGCAGCAATGGAGGTCATTCTAGACCTAACACCAGTGCACATTGTCGTCGGTAGTTATGCCAATGCGACAACGATTAGAATGGTCATTGACGGAAACAGTACTGGGAGAATTTTCAGGTCAGGGGCTTGGAACACCCTCAAAAAGAACCACACTCCACGTCTTCAACGTCTCCTACTCCCAGTGGATGACATTCCAAGAATTTACAACTTTGAGAAATACCTCACTGTAGCATTGAGTAATAAAAAGGATTGGAAGAAAGAAACGCTTACTCAGCATATAAAAGACCATACCATTACGTGGTATACTGTTGCTTCCAAAACCAAAGCAGGGATAGGAGTATTTGGGCCGAAAACTAAATACTCCAAACCAATGGGTACCTACCCCAGTATCCTTCAGGCAAAAATTTACGCTATCGAAAGATGCGTACAATTTATCTTAGATAGGAACTATCGAAAACAGGAAATTGGCATCCTATCCGATAGTCAAGCAGCACTTAACGCGATCAACTCAGTAACCATCAAAAAAAAAGCCTGAGACTGTATGACTCGTTATAACTCAAGAAAGGGGAACACACAATAGAGATCTATAAGGTCGCGGTGATTAACTGCCCTCCTAAACATTCTACATTAACCATGTATATCTTTATCGTTATTTATTTTTGGGACACACTGTATACAACAAAATATTTTTAGAATGTGCATCTTTATGAACTTCTTATTATTATTTATATGAAACTTTTTTCCATATCTTCGTCAATAACCACGATATTGGACTCGCACTAGTGGGCCACCCTGTATAAAAAATAATAGTAAATTACTTTTTGATTTCACCCGCCAAGCTTGAATTATATGATTTTTTACTACTTTTATTATATCATTATTTTACTATTTTCCTGGTATTAAGTAGGTACCTACCCCAAGGCATCAAATTTGAATAAGCCTGTAAAATTATATTGTACAGTGTGTATAATCCATAATAATAATACAGACCATATAATTAATAACAGTATTGTACAGTTAAAAAGGCGCTAAATAACACCTCCGAATTTGACAGCCTCCACATTGACCGGACTTAAACCCTATTGAGATTTGTAGAAACAGGCCCGTTATCGGTTATTCTATCCCTAATTGGTGGGCCGGTTTCCGCAGTTGTCGAAAGCTATAAAACAAGCCATCGAACACGTGTAACTAGTCGTCTAGGAAAGCCCTAAATCGTAAAACACCCTAGAAGTATACTGGTGGTGCCTGGAATAGGGATGAAACGGTACACGAATGAATCGATACTTTTCTTTTGATGCCGAATTTTTGTATCGATGTTAAAACTGTAGTGGATTTACAGTGTGTAAAAGCCTTCATAACAACAACAAGTCGAGAGTGTCATATCATAGATCACTGAGCGATCATTTCCTAGTTAGGCAGGGATGTGTCCTAGCTCCTCTCCTATTCAACATATTCATGGCAGCGCTTTCTGTTATAGTGGACACTAAACTGCAGGAAAGAGGAATGAGTGTTAGATACAGGACAAAAACACATACAAAATTCATCACAGAACTTCAATACGCTGATGTCTGCGCTCTAGTTGCAAAAACGTTAAAACAATTACAAGAAATATACCTAGGCATACGAGGCTTTGGGTCTTAAGCTGAACATCGATAAAACTAAAATCATGTGCACTCCCCTAGAAAATCATAACAGTGGTATAAAAATCGGAGAAGAACTATTGGAATATGTAGCGGAATTCAATTATCTCGGCAGTTTGATTTCGCCAATATTGACTCTGAAATTCAGCACAGAATTAGCAGCGCCTAAAGAGCATTCTGGAAATTAAAAGACATGTTTTTCTACAATCATGACTTGAACACCAAACCAAACCAAAACGAAACTTGCCGTGTACCGAGCAATAATTTAACCTCTGGCATAGAATATTTGAAGACTATGCACGAGAAGACTACCCAAGTTCGGAAATTCCGCACTCGATGCCCTGGTAATATGTGACCAAAAACTATTTTCTAACATATTTATTTTATTAAAAAAATTTTGCACTTTACCCGTTAGTACGGCAATACCTGAAAGGAAATTTTCAACTCTACAGTCCAAGTTACTGTAATCTTGTAGACGGTAAGAGGATATCTATCGATATCTAGGTATAATCGTCTCATTCCTAGCATTTAGTGGCTGATTGGAATCATTGCAGTACGAATCTGTCCGCCTTATGTGACGCTGCGTCGATCTGGAGGCCATATGTCCAACAAATTTCTTTCGATTTCAATGGACCCCATTGTAAAAATCGTAGTAAGCTTTTCCTTCTGGTCCTGTATATTATAAAAAACAGAACGCTACCAAATGTCGAGAGCGGGTCTATTTGAAATAAGCCAGAAATCGCTTTAGAACCATATTACATATTTTTTTATTGTTTCTATAGAAAAATGAGTGTTTTACAGTGTAGAGGTTGGGCTGCATCTGCAAACCTTTTAACTTTGTTTATTATGCCATGAATATACAGTACTTCCCCGGATTGTCTTTACAAGAAGAAAAACTTGTTTATTATTAGCATTTTGAGAAAAATACATTTTTTATAAAAAAATTTGCTTGTTCTAAAAAGGTTAATCCAGTTTATACTTTTATCTTTCTTTCTTTTTCTAAACAAAAAAAAAACATGGAAATATGGTCGAATGTTTTCTTTTCTAAGTTCTAAATATCAAAAAGCGTTTCTATGGTAATATAATTTTCTCATAGGCACATGTAGTTTTACTCATATCTAAATTAAGCCACATGGTAGAATAAGATACCAGATGACAACAGATAAGGTAGCCCTGTTCTCACTTCCCATGACGATCGTATTCTTAAGGGAAACCACCCTCGAAGTGGTAAGGTGCGTGGACGGTGGTTCCTTAAGGAAATGACAGGTGTACCACGCACTTGCTTGACTACCCATATAGAAATTTACAGCAACGGTTTCAGCAAGTGTCGTTTTTAGATTTGTACTTCTAGATTAATAGAAAAAGGCGTTGGTTTTTTATATATTTCACAATTTTTCTTAGACAGCGTCACAGATAAAATCATAATAGTTAGTGCGCGAAATGCTACTTTGGTGATCGATACTTGAATTTTTTAACGAGGCGTAGCCGAGTTGAAAAATTAGTCGAGATCACCAAAGTAGTTCGCGCACGAGTTGCAAACAACATTTTGTCTACAAACATTAAAATCGGAATATCCCTGATTATTATTATTATTATATTATTGCTTCGAAAAAAAAAGCGTGAGTTTTTTTGTATGTTTTTTTTTATTACTGAACATCGTCATCGATTTCCTTTTAGGTCGTTTTAATACTTGGTATTTGTGAGGAACTTACTAAAATGACGGTCGATAACATAGAAGATAAAGATTCAATTTTAATTGTTAAAGTACCCGATACAAAAAAAAAACATAGACCGAGTCTTTACAGTGTAAAATTTGAATTATATTGAGATTTACCGAAAATACGCAGCTCTTCGCCCAAGAAAAAAAACCAAACCAATCGCAGATTGTTTTTAAAATATCAAAATAAAAGATGCGAACCAACTGGTTGGCTTAAATTCTATTGATAAGATGCCTAACATGATAGCAAAACACTTGAAGCTGCCAGATTATGAGGCCTACATTGGGCATTGTTTCCGGAGAACTTCAGCCACACTCCTTGCTAATGCAGGGGGTAATATATTTAGTTTGAAGCGCCACGGAGGATGGAAATCTTCGACAGTGGCCGAGGGATACGTCGAGGATTCTATCAACAATTCTTCTTCTTCCTGTGCCTTGTGCTTAGCCGCACGTTGGCGATTGTCTGTAATCTTCATACAATGTGTAGACTGCCGTTTTCGGCTCTTCGAAATATGGTGGCTGCGTCGCTGATGTTACACCAATCTAGTATGTTTCTTAGCCAGGAATGTTGTTTTCTTCCTGGGTCTCGCCGTCCCTCTATTTTTCCTTGTAGAATCAGCTTAGGAATGTAATATTTGTCTCCTCTAAGGATATGTCCGAGGTATGAGACTTTCCTTTCTTTAACTATGTTAAGCATTTCTCGTTCATAGCCTGCAGTTCTTAAAACTTCTTCGTTGGTTGCATGTACGGTCCATGGCACACGTAAGAGTCTCAGGAGAGTCCACATTTCGAAAGCCACGATGCGGTTCAGGGTTCTAGCCTTGAGAGACCAGGTTTCTGCGCCGTACAGTAAGATAGGCCATATGTAGCATTTTACTACCCGTAGTCTAAATGTTAGACGGCGAGACTGCGTGCTAATAGGAAGTTTTAAGTTTAAAAAATGTTGACTTTGCATAATTCGTTCTAAGTTTAACTTCCTCATCGCAGTCCCATCGCTCATTGATCATGGCACCCAGATATTTAAATCGTGGAACTCGCTCTATAATATTTCCATCCACGGTCAATGCGGTGTTGATTGTAGGCTGGCGTCCTATTACCATAAGTTTGGTCTTGGCAGCGTTGATTTTAAGACCGAAACGATTTCCCATGTCCCCTATCTTATTTATTATTTGCTGGAGATCCTCTAAAGTTGGTGCTAGTATTGCCGTATCATCTGCATATCTTATATTGTTAATTGGAACTCCGTTAATCTTAATTCCTCCACTTTCTCCTTCCAGGGCCATTTGAAATATCTTTTCGACTTATATATTAAAAAGTATTGGTGACAGTATACAGCCCTGGCGGACTCCTTGACACACATTGAAAGTGTCTGTGGATAAATTTTTGTTAACTCTTATCTCCGCGGTTTGGTTCCAATATAGTTCCTGTATGATTCTAATGTCTTTGGCGTCTATTCCTATCTCGAGCAGTCTGTTTAGGAGAATATCGTGTTTAACATTGTGGAAAGCCTTCAACAATAAAAGATATCAACAATAAAATTCAAATATCAAATAACACTTTAGAGTGTCAAATACCGGGATCAAGTACCTCTATATCAAAATTGGATAGTGTCTCAAGTCCCAAAACCTTATTGCATAACTAAAAAGCTTTATTGCATAACTCTTCCTACACTGTCTAATATGTCATAATTAGATATACATATTGTTGTTTTGATTTAAACATATAAAAATTACGACATCATTTATTTGTTATTTCTTTTACTAATAACTGAATACATTATATTCAAGATAAGTGAAAAAAATTAAGTCTGAATAAAGGCGCCATTATATTAAGTAATTATCAGTAGCAATATAACCTCCTTAGATAACCCCTAACATAACAGAGTTGCCAAAAGCATTGTTTTTTCTTTATATAGAGGAAATCACTTTTGATTTCAGGAAATTGAAAAAAATATTGATATATTTTTGGTACATCTAATACACATTTATGTCAAATAAAATATAAAGCCATAAAAAGTAATTCAATTTTAGAAGCTAACACCCTAAACATATAAATAAAAGTGTATTTTGCAAATTAGAAGAAAAGTTTTTTGGTTTAAATTTGCTTGGTCTGCTATTTTCAATCAAAAAATAAGGCAAGTCAGCAAGACCTCAAGAATCTCGCCTATGTCTTGCACTGGTCGGTCTTGGTCTAGGTCTTGCAGATCTAAGGCTAATCTTGGTCTTGGCCATTTTGTGCAAGACCAAAACCAAACCAAACCAAACGAGTGAGAAAAATTGCTAAGAGGAATAGAAAAATCAATACCTAATATAAATATAAATAATTATGTGTTTGTAAAAAATTCTACAGCATTCCATTTCAAAAATAATTCCTGTTGAAACAACCTGTCCAGGGTGTCCCATTTTCGTGTGTTTTATGGGGTTTCTCGTTTATGTTACACACAGATTTTTCCTACCGGTTTTTTTCCTACGGTTTCTGAAATACAGTGCGAATTTCAAAATGATGCATTTTTCAACTACCTTCGTATCTTGGTGTGTCTTATCTTATAATTTATCGAAAAAGTGAAAACTGAGAGTATATAACTGAGAGTCCTGTAGAGTATTTTACGTAAAAACCAGTGGCGTGACTAGTTTTTCACTGGGAGTTTTTTTCACTGGAGTTTCACATTTCCTCAAACTTTTGTTTTTTTTAAATAAGACTCAAAAAAAACTTTGCCAGCATATTCTGCAGATAAAAATAAGTAAAAAAGTTTGTATAAATGTATATCCTAAAATGCTTAGTTTCAGAGATACAGGATGTAGATGTTTCATTTTTATTTCGATTTTTTCGAAATAATTTCTGAAGCAACGACATTATTTGGATGAAAATTGGTGTCCAGAAGTTTTTTGACATGAGAAATTTGATTTTGATGTCAATATGACTCCTACTGGTAGAGGGCGCCACCTACATGTGTTTTAACTGTTTTGAAATCCAGCTCTTCAATAGCAATGTCAAATCTATTTTGCTTTATGGATGCGAAACATGGAAGGTTACGCGTGGTCTCATGGATCGCCTACAGGTGTTTGTTAACAAGTGTCTTCGAAGAATATTGAGAATTTTCTGGCCCAATCAAATTAACAACGAAGAACTGTGGAGAAGAACATCACAAAATCGAATAGATATCGAAATTAAGAAAAGAAAGTGGGGCTGTATTGGGCACATTTTGCGCAGACCCCACAGAGATATCGCTAGACAGGCACTTGAATGGAATCCACAGGGAAGACGTGCCAGGGGAAGACCAAGGAATACCTGGAGAAGAACAGTAACCTCTGAAGCCCAAGAGGTCGGGAAAACATGGGGAGAGATCAAACAGACAGTTCAGAATAGGATCAGATGGAAACATCTCTTAGAAGCCCTATGTCCCACGAAGGGATGACGGGAACATATATATATAATGCCGGGAATAGAAATATACCAATATATAATATCTACAATATATATAAGAAATATTGTAGATATACTCGTATTCCTGACATTACTGGTATTATATCGGGTATTTACTATGCGGTCGTTGGAAATACCTTTTATAAAATTAGACTGTTCATCTAAATGTACAGGTATATACCGGATACCCTGATTTTTGTTTTGTTCTACCTATTGAGTACTTATCCACCGCCCGTGTCTCGTTTTTCAGGTAGAATGGCAGTGACGAAAGTGGTTCTTCGTTGGGAGCTGTCTATTTCGAAAATTGACTCAAACTTATGTTCTTTTTTTTAAACAGGACACTATATATTATTTTTTATTTTATTTGCCTTGTTATGAGCTTTCGAAAATTATAATATACTCTATATTTATTTATTTAGGTACTGCTAAACTGCTAAACGGCTCTTATTTTATTTAACTTAATTTTACCAGATAATTTTGCTTTGCATCGTGATATTTTATAAACTACACGGAAACTGAACTTGTGCTGCTTTTAAATAACATGCCAATAACCAACATTTTACGTCGAATAAATTAGTTGATTGTTTTGATTACCTAATTTAAACCGGCCGACTATGTAATAAAGTTAAATAATGCATTTTTACCCCGTTTATGAAAATAAGCATTTTAGAAAGCTCGTAACAAGGAAAATAAAATAATATACGAAATATCGTATTTAAAAAAACATATAAGTTTTAGTCAGTTTAAAAAAAGACGTCAGAGTTACGTCACTGCATTCTACGTGAAAAACTGTACGGGAGACCGTTTTCACCTTTTCGATAAGTTATGATACAAAGGGCATCGAAAAATGCAATAATTTCAGATTCACCCTGTATTTTAGGAAGTAAGAGAGCTAGGACATATCTGTATGTAGCATCTTTAGTTTCATAAAAAAGTAACAGCGTAATGTGAAAACCGTATCTTTGTATTTCGACTCATAAACGAGAAACCCTACAAAACACACGAAAATGGGACACCCTGTACAGACGTACTGCCAAATCAAGAAATCAACTACGAATGAAATCCAAGATCGATTTAAATATTTTATTTATTTTAATATTTTTTTGTGTTCGTGATAATTCCTTTGCTACTTCCTCCAAAAACCGACAGTACGTGGAAGGACCGTTTCGAGGAAGTAAACGGACGAAGTAGCGTTTTGACGAAGGAGGAAGAAACACACAGTCGCATAAAATCTACATTTCCCCATAGTAAATATATGATTTTTGAACGAAGGGACGCGAGGAAGTAAGGCGAGGAAGGAGCGAAGTGTGAGTATGGGGCTTTTAGAGTGGAAATCGTCAATACATGTCATTATTGACGCAAAATAAACACGGCGTTGAGTGGATAATTTCACTGAAATAATAAATTTGGGAAACATTTATTTTTTTAAATTAATCATACATTTTTCTGCAAAAAAATTATGATAGAATAGTTTCTGTTGAACTTTTGGCACAAACTTTCAAATTTATGATCTCAATCTAATAACTGTTTAGTCAACATATTTAATTTATGTCAATGATGACAGGTATTGATAATTTCGATTCCAAATATCTCGAAAACCAATACTCGTAGCGATTTTTACCAAGAGATATTTTGACGTGAAAAACGTCGTAAATGTATATTTTTTACTCAATAGTTTTATACAGGTACGGAGGAAAAGTTATACCTCTTCAAACCAGTTAAAAAATATTTTAGGAGTCATATTGACATCAAAATCAAATTTGTCATCTCAAAAAACCCCCAGACATCCAAATATTCACGTTACTGCAGAAATTATTTGGAAAAAATCGAAATAAAAATGAAACTTCTACACTCTGTATCTCCGAAATAAAGTATTTTAAGACATACATTTATAGGAACTTTTTTAGTTATTTTTATCTGCAGAATATGCTGGCGAAGTTTTCGGAATACAGTTCGGACCACCCTGTATAGTTTCATATACTATGTGTAGTATATGAGTTTCATAAAAAAGTAGCACAGTGATGTGAAAATCGCATCTTTGTATCTCATAAACGGGAACACTACAAAACACAAAAATAGGACACCCTGTATACTTAGTTATAAACACCGAAAAGTGAGGACAAATCCCTAGCCATATAATTTTACTGCTCGCCAGTTTGTTAATTTGAAAATTCTAAAAACAAACTGCATCGTTTAGAAACCACAATAAATGGCCACGAAATAATTCCACAAATATTTTATCGCTTTTTAACTGCTTGCAGGTGGCAGGCCGCCACACCACCCAATAGCTATTTCGTTAATTCGTTTTTAAAAGAATTTTAAGCGATTTGGAAATGAAGGCTAAGCGAAACTACATATTTTATATGACAAAATGTATATTTCCTTGGTATATATTGGTGGTTTTGTTTAATGATGGTATTACATGAAAATAGTTGGCAATACTGTAGTCTAGGATTAGTGAGTGCTATCGATGCTAAAAGCTAAAACAAATTATCAATTAAAAATGTCAGCAAATTAAGTATGGCAATTTATTGACCTGAATTTTTTTGCTGTAAATTTTCTTGAAAATTTTTTCGAAAAATTTTGGACGTGAATCTTCGTGAAAATATTTAAGTTTTTTACTTTTTATTTGTGAAATCGGTATATTTTTTAATTTAAAAAATTATATACAATCTATACAAGTCTAGTGTTCAACATGGAAAAGGGTATGACTTGAAAAATAGACGAATAGTGAAAAAAAACGATATAAGTATTCCTTTTCCATGTTGAACACTATATAGTTTTAGAATTTACGCTATTATGGCAAAACTGTTGAACGGAAAAAATGAACAATTCAAATTTAAAATGTATTTGGATCATCTGATATATATGTTGGAGGCAGATGCCGAATTTCGACCAATGTCCGAAATAATTAGACATATGGCGATTTGTCCATACTAAACTTGCCAGGGGGTTAATCTTTTTTTGGTATAATATAACAACAAAACATTAACACCCTCCGCATAGAAGTTGAAACCAATGCAATCAAAACTCTTCCGCGTAACTTTGTGGATATAGGTAGGTATATTTTTTTATAATCGCCATATGTCTAATTTTATCATCTGCCTCCAACATATACACTATCGGACAAAAGTAGAGAAACTTTTTAAAATTGTGTCTTTTTGTTAACGCAGGGACTGAGATCGTTTTATGCATTGTTAAAATTAAAGATACTTAAATAGTTCTTATTTAAATGAAATAATCACATGTCCCACGATAACTTAAGATTTTATTCAGTTAAATAAAAAACTATAGGGACAAAAATAGAGAAACTAAAAATTAATATAAAAATTACAAGTATACATAGTTGTTGCTAACCTAATAAAATTAATAATGGGCAGAGTAACCGTGATTAGCTATAACTTCACGACATCGCTTTGGCATGGAGTCCAATAGTTTTCTTATGGTATCTGGTTCAATGGAATTCCAGGCCTCAAAATTCTTGTCAAATCTTTCTTATTGCTAGTTCCGCCCACAGGTTTTCAATGGGGTCTGGACTTTGGGCAGAAAAGTCCATAACTCTAATTTGTTCAGATATAAACCATTCTTGTAAGACTTTAGATTTATGCTTTGGATCATTATCTTGCTGAAATATCCAGGTTAAAGGCAAATTATCATCAGCAAACGGAATCATCACTTTCTTTAAGATGTCCAAATATATAAATCGATCAATTGTTCCTTCTATTACATGCAGTGGTCCCATACCATAACCCGAGAAACATCCCCACACCATGCAAGATCCACCACCATGCTTTACAATGGCCTTGGTATACTTTGGATCAAATATTTTCCCTTCTGGGCGATGTATCTACAATATGCCATCGGATCCAAATATATGGAATGCTTTCATCTGAAAACAGGACCTTTTTCCAGTCATTCATCGACCAGTGCAAATATTTTTTTGCAAAGGTAAGTCGGGCCTTCTGGTTCTTCTTACTGATGAGGTTTTGGCTGCTCTTCTGCTAAATAATCCTGCTTCCCTTAGCCTTCTTTGGATGGTCTTAGAGCTTATATTGACACCAGGTAGTTCACTCAAAATTTGATTTGCCGATTTATGCGGATTAGTTAAGGCGATTATTTAATTATATCATTTCAATTATTTTTCGTTTTCCTTGGCCGACCACTTTTTTTAATAGTCTTTCAGGAATTGCGAGTTATGAAATTGGAAATCGTTTTGCTAATGACAGATTTAAGCAAATTAAACATGGTGCTTATTACTTATGTCCATTTGCCGTACACCATTCCGATGTGCGTGGATTATTTTTTCGCCAAGATCCTCAGACAAATATTTTCCGCGTGGCATATTTAGTAAAAATGTACTAAGTATGGGTCAATTTTTATATTGGTTTCTTTATTTATGTCCCTTCAAAAATATTTGTATCCATATTATAAATACATATACCTGATAAGATAAATTTGGAATGCATAATGTGGCGAAAAATGACAGTATTGCTAAAAGGAAATATGTTTAAAACAAACAATATTTTAAATATTGTAGGTTTTTGTAAATCCGACGAGTTTTAAAAAGTTTCTCTGGTCTTTTGTCTGATCTTTTATAAAAGATACTAGCGTGTGCCAGCGACTTCGTTCGCGTGGAATTAATCATTTGTAATGGTGATGATAAAGCAAAGCAAGGACTTCGATTACATACAAACTGGATAAAATTTTCTCACATTTATGTCAGCATGAGAAAAAACAATATGGCGATATTATTATATAACTTGGTAATATTTGCGGGGTAGTTTCATCTCGTTGGAATTTGACTCTGACCTCTACACCCCAGTCAATCCGTTTGCCAAAAATCAGCTTCAAACGTCAAGCAGTTTAAGCAGAATCGTGATTACTCAATGGTCATATTTTATGAAACACCCTGTATAAATTTATAAAAAAATCTTAAAATATGTAAAACAACAAAATAAAATATACGTGTTTAAGAGTTTTTCCGAAAAACTCACCGGTTTTTAAATAAAAAATATTTTAATATTTGAGGGATAGTTTCACCCCCTTAGAATTCGAGTTTCGAAAAATCCCTTCTTATCGAACCTCTACACCCTAAAGTCAATCTTTTTTCCAAAAATCAGCTTTTTATGTCAAGCGCTTTAAGCAGGATCGTGATTCATCAATGACCAGATTTTTCGAAACGCCTTGTATACATTTTTAAAAAAATCTTAAAATATGTAAAAAAACAAAATAAAATATACGTGTTTATGCGTTTTTTCGGAAACTTGACCGTTGTTTAAATAAAAAATATTGTAATATTTGAGGGGTGGTTTCACCCCCTTGAAACTGGAATTTCGAAAGATCCCTTCTTATCGAACCTCTACACCCTAGAATCAACCTGTATACCAATATTGAGCATCTTACGTTGAGTGGTTTGAGCAGGATCGTGATTAATCAGTATGTCAGTTACTTAAGGATTTTATATATTAGTATATAGATTGGATAAAAAATTTGACATTGTTAATATAAAATATTTTAGAAATTCACACATATTACACTGTAAAATTCTTTGATGAAATAAAATCTTTGACAAAGAAATTTGATAGTGTAATAGTGGCCTAATGAAATATTTTTAAAATGTGTGCTACCATGTATTGTCCCCATTTTTAGTAAAGAAACGTGGAAGTTAATATTTTAAATAGAAAACGTAATATACAGTTTTCCCCAAACACTGGATCACCCTGTATAATGAATCTTTTTAGTAAAACGGTTATAACTTATAACGGTTATAATACCTTATAACTAAATTATTCGGAAAATTACAGTATTTTACAAGCAAATAAAGCAACTCAGCAAGCCAGTAGGACATACTCTCTGGTGGAGTCTCAAGAATTGACCTAACTTTTCGATAAAAAAAGTCCCCTCCCTATGTGAAACGAACCCGGGAATGACCTTAAAAAGATCCAATGTACTTGAAACAGATCCTTATCAAGAATATTGAAATGATTTGAAAAAAAAATTTGTATTCTAAATTATATCACTATCTTACTATAACAACATAGTAAACTTTGAAGCAAAATTTACAGCATATTCCCGGATATCAACTCAAGTAGCTTTTTCTTAGACAACTTTTAAAAACTACTCTAGGTTTAAAATCAAATTAGGTAGGTACCTAATAATTTAATAAAACTATAGAATAATAAATACTCCTACCTTATCATATTGAGATGAAAGATGGGAAAACACATCTACAAAAGCACAATTAACCGTATAATTTCACTACTAACTGAGTTATTCACTAAAAATACCTTTAAAACTGTTGAATAACTTACAAAAAGAATTGTTTTGGTACAGAACGCCAAGAATGTTTCTTTTTTTTTGTCGAACGTCAATACCCGTTGCTAGGGTAAATCCAAAGCCGACTATGTTGAACTTTTGATATAGGCGTATAATGGACCATGCAAGAATGGTATTTTACTATTATTTCAGAACATTTTATATAAAAAAATATAACGGAATTATTTTTCAAAATGTTTTTTTTAGGATTTGAAAAATTGACGTTTGTTCTATCTATACAGGGTGTATTTTGGAGACGTCATTACGCTCATAAATTTTTTTGATAATTTATATGTTAAATTAAAGCTATTTTTATGGTGTGCATGATGTTATAAGGGTGCCTATCAAAAACTTGCAGCAAATAGGGGTTGCCACGGTTCAAAGTTTTTCTTACGAGCCCAGAAACCGTGAATCTGTAGCTCCTATAATAAAAAAACTTAGGAATTTTGTGTAAGTAACAAACTAAATTATTTACTAGGATGTATTTCAGGAAAATACTTTAACTTCTACAGGGTGGCTCAAAAAAGTGTAAATGAATCGGGATGACTTTAAATGGAACATAAAAAACCTGTACAGGGTGTTCCTTAATGAAATGCTAATATTTAAGGGCGTAATTCTTGGATCTATTCTAAGCGAAAAACTTCGTATGAATGTATGTCCTAAACATCTTCATTTCTGAGATACAGGGTGGTAAATTTTTCTAAAAAGAACTTTTTTTATAATAACTCTGATTTTATCTCAGAAGCTAGAGTGCTAGAGATAGAGTGCTTCTGATCTTCTTCTTCTTCTTCTCTTCTTTCTCAGTCTGGTTCCATCCAGTATTGGATATAGGCCTCTTCTAGGTTTTTCCATGCTTCGCGATCTCTAGCCAATCTTATCCATTGTCTTCCTGTCACTGTTCTGACGTCATCTACCCATCTCTTTTTTGGTCGGCCCACACTTCTTGTTGTTCCCCTAGGTCTCCATAGAATGACTTTTTGTGGCCATCGGTCTGGATCCTGTATTGCCACATGTCCTATCCATTGCCACTTTAGACTTGCCACTCTTTTAACAACATCTATTAGTTTTGTTTTTTGACGTATGTGGGTGTGCCGTATTTTTTCCCTAATGGTGACTCCCAACATAATTCTTTTTATGGCTCTTTGTGCTACTCGTAGTTGTTCTGCCGTTTTTCGGGTAATTGCCATAGTCTCTAAGCCATATGTAAGCACAGGTAAAATACAGCTGTCATAAGCCTTTTTCTTTAGATTGATGGGCACCTTTTTATCCTTGAAAATATCGCTCATATTTCCAAATGCTACCCATGCCAAATGGATCCTGCGTTTGATCTCCGTATGTTGGTTCTCTTTACCCAGCTTGATTTTATGTTGAACAACGTTGTCTAAGGTAATGTTATGGATATTATTGCTTATTATCTTGGTCTTCTTCAAGTTCATTTTAAGGCCAATTTTCTGGGATTGATCATTTAGCTCCTTTAGCATGGTGTTCAGTTCTTGAATGTCGGTGCTCAGGAAGACAAAATCGTCTGCGAACCTAAGATGGCTAAGGTTTACCCCATCGATGTATAGACCTCTATTTTCCCATTCTAATGTCTTGAAGACATTTTCCAGTGCCAGTGTAACTTGCTAGATCATATATATATTTTTTTCCTTTCTTGGGTATGAGGTTTTAATTGAAAATGGAAACTTTTTTTTTTATTATGCGACGTTTCGCCTCATCATGGTGGGCTTTCTCAGGCACTTTATTCTTGAAGCCGCAGCCGGCTTGCTACCACCAATCTATATAGACCCAGAGAAAGACCACCATGATGAGGCGAAACGTCGCATAATAAAAAAAAAGTTTCCATTTTCAATTATCATACCCAAGAAAGGAAAAAAAATATATATATGATATAATTTAAAGGTTTAAGAAAAAGAAAAAAAAAACTCTTAACTTGGTAGAGATGGTATGACCTTGTCTCACATCCTTGCCGAGTGGTATTTTTTCTGTTTTGAGGTCATCATCTACTTTACATAATCCTAATATTTTATTAATTATGTTTCAATAGTTTCAGAGATATTAATAAATAAATAAAAAAGAAGTGTTTTCAGTCTTTTAAAAAAATATATTAAAAATACAAGAAATTTTCTGAAACCAAAACTATACTATATATTTACTATTATTGGTCTGTACTTACTTTGCTATAAATATCATAATCTTAAAATATAGAGCGTGTTCAAAATTCTATACCAAAATTTTTCAAATATAAAATCATTTTTCTTCCTTACCCTTTAAAGACGCAATTTTGAAGGAACTTCTAACAAGCCAGTGGAATAACTGCTTTCAGAACTGGTTCCAAGGGATGCAACAATGCATTTCTTTTTGTGGAGAATACTTCGAAAAACAATAGTGTTTAAAAGTTATCTACTGTTTCTTTTTTCTATCTCTGTATACAAAATATAAAATACAACCTTCGTAATAATCACAATTCTTTATCCTCTAGTAACTAACTACCTATTGCCATTTCTGTGTACAGTCGTTGAGAATTTTTCAGTACCATACGATTGTAATCATGTCGTAATTGAAGAAACATTACGACTTCTTCGATTCGAAATTCCGAGAAAGCCGAATGAATGAATCTATTGAACGAAATTGCATAGATATTTTCTTACATGATTAAAAAACTTAACAACGTATATTACAACATGTTGAATAAACAAACAATACCTTCTAGATACGTACTTTCTGTATGCCATCCTTAACCTCAAAATCAGTAAACTTTAGTTTTTAATTGAAAGCGTATACATCCACAGAGAAGCAAACGACCACACCAGTAGAGGTATCGATGTTTACTAAAAAGATATCGCAGCATCCGAACACCTGCAGACAATGAGCATAATCATGGTGGGGGTAAAAATAGCATGTTCCATTATTGGAACAGTGGTCAAAAATGGGTTAAATACATCTGCTGTGTGAACCCTGTTTTACATGTTTTATAGACTTTATCACGTTCGTTATTCAATGCTGAGCTGACCATTCGCTCTAAGAGAAGCAGCATTATATCGTGGACTTAAAAACTGCGAAAAGTTATTTTCAGAAAGATATAAATCTTAGATCTTAAGTCGTTTGTCTTAAGTCTCATTGATTTTAACAATATGCTTTCGAGTCAAGTTAAAATTGTCAAAGCTTAAGCTTCATTCAGTACTTCGCAATTAGTGGGTTCAATTAGCGTACAAGTTTTTTTTATAATTTCATTGTAAGCGTTCAGAACGTCAAAATTAGTGGTTTTCAATTAGTAGAAAAAGTTAAAGCTTCATTCAGAACCTCGCAATTAGTGGAATAAATTACTGGTTTTATTTAGCGTAGAAGTTTGTTCCTTTAATTTCAATGTAAGCAAAATTCAATTCAGAATATCAAAATTAGTGGTAAACATTCTCAATATCTCAATTAGTAGAAAAAGTTGTCAAACTTTTAACTTTTCTACTAATTATTCTTCAAAATTTGGTAGAAATGTCATTGTGGCCTTTGACTATCTTCCGTCAAGAGAAATTGTGGTTTGAAATCAAAAGTTGGTTGTTTTATAAGATAAATATTAGGATATATACACAGTGATGGATTAAGGGGGGGCTGAAGGGGCGGCCCGCCCCGGGCACCGTCTTTTAGGGAGCCTCCGAATCTTAATAAGTTATTTTTTATTCAACTAGCAAACAAGGATAATATGTGTTCAGTAGCTATAAAGCAGTTTGTAGGTGGAGTATGCAAACCATACGTATACGCCAACTATAAACAGTATAAATGGAAGCAGATATTTACTTAATTACCAATTATCAGGCCCCAGTAATTGTCAATGGCATTTTCTATTTGGGAAATTAAATAAAGGGGTAATTTTCTTTGTTTAAAATATCGAATAATTATTATTTTTTATATATTTTGAGACTGAATTTATTTATTTTAGCTTTTAAGTTATTTTTCAATGGTTTCAATACTTATTTTTACTGAACACATTTTAAATTACAACCAACGCACAGCATAACTTGTATTCTAGCTTCATTACTGATGATGAGCAGTGAAGTCTTTAGTATAACGGGGGCCACGGGCCTGAGACAGCGAAGGGGCCCCTCGGATTTTGGAGGACTTACAAAATTTCCCTGGAAACATTTTTAAGAAAGAAATATTTAAAATTTCTGGACGAAAAAAACTACCTGTCAAAAAATGTTGTACAGCCTAGAGGTCAAATTTAGTGATTATCACAGCCCCTGTGACATAAAGAAAAGACATGTGGCTATATATTTCAAGAATTAAATTGCTCAAATGTCATATAATAATGGCGGTAGCTGTCGTGGAATTGAGCGATTAAAAAATTATCATAAATAATTTTTTTTCAAATGGAAATCCACTTTTTTTATTTCACTAGTGAAAAGGTTTTCCAATTCGTTACGTTTTAACTAGACATATTCCTATACCTAAAATAAATCGTTTTTAAGTTATTTAAGATTTAGTTTGAAAACGTATATTTTTCTTGATTTTATCTAGCTTCCTTTGACATTAAGTGTCAAACAGTCAGACAATTTATTTCCATCTGTCAGAAAATGAATTATTTGAATTTCCTATATGTATTATAATTACTGCCTGCTTAAAAGTTTAAAAAGTGTATTTATATAAATATAACTCGTATTTTCGTTCTTTTGTGATATCTAATAGTTGATATTTTAATAATATACCGTACGATCGAAAAAAAACACCGCCAAAGTTAGCTTGAAAATGATGATCGATAATATACTGTCACAGGCTTCTGGTTAAAATCAAGAAAAATACTCGTATACGCTTTAAAGCTAAATCTTAAATAACTTAACAACGATTTATTTTAGGTACAGGAACATGTATAGTCAAAAAGTAACAAATTTTTAAAACGAAAGTAACGACAGCCTTTTCACGAGTGAAATAAAAAAGGTGGATTTCCATTTGAAAAATTGACATTCGGACAATTTAATTTTTGACATAGATAGCCCCATGTTTTCTCTTTATGGTACAGTGGCTGTGGCAATCACTAAATTTGACGTTTACGCTATATACATATTTTTGACAGGCAGTTTTTTTTTTCTCCAAAAATTATAAATATTTTTTTTTTCTAAAAAACGGTTAATGTTAGGTATAGAGTGTTAATAATAATATCAAAATTCCTAGAATTTTACAGAGAATTTAAGTATGTAATAAAAAATGGGGTCACCCATTTAAAATAAGGAAGTTGCTGTCAACTTCCGGTACTTCCGAAAGTGCCGCCATATTGAAAATATTTTTAATCGATAGATCTCATTGTACAACAATGATACGCACAAAATCTCATATCTAGATATTGTAGTTCTCTAGAAACTTCTAACGCAGGCTCAGCCTGGGACACCCTGTATAAACACTTGAATTTTGTCAACCATTATACATACGTCATTCTTACAAAATGTGCATTAGAAGTATATCATTATCTAAACAGACCGGGGGCCACATTTAGTTTCGCCGCCCTGGCCCCCGACAGGCTTAGTCCGCCACTGTATATACATATACAGGGTGAGTTTCCTACTATGTTCTCTATGGGTATCTCGGAAACTACTGGAGATAGAGAGTCTGTTAAATGGGGAAAGAATTGCAGTTTTCTAGGGTCATAAATATGCACCTTTCAGATTTTTGCAAAAGTTCATGGCTAACTAGAAATTTCGAAAAAAAAATTATGCCTATTTTAAAAATTTTCCCTAATTCCATTATAATCTATTTTAGACAAAAAGTTTTCAGATAAAAGTTGTAGATAATCACATCCCTAATAAGTTTGTGTTCTCCGATTTTTTTAAAGCCTGTCATTTTTGACATATGACACATACATATGGTTTTTTTTAAATGGCGACCATAGTTGGCCATGACTTCATAAAAAGCGCCATTTTTTAAGCTTTTCAACGATATAAACTATAATATGTTTTTTTTTTCAAAATTACCTATCAACTAAGTGAAATTATAGTAAAGAAACATAAGAAATGGCTATAACTCAGTAATTTTTTGAAGAAAAAAAAACATATTATAGCTTAATTTGTTTTTTTTTCGAAATAATCTAGCAAGCCATGAACTTTTTCAAAAATCTGAAAGGCGCATATTTATGACCCCACAAAACTGCAATTCTTTCCCCATTTAACCGACTCTGTATCTCCAGTAGTTTCCGAGGTACCCATAAGTCACCCTGTATATCCCCTAGAGATAAATTCCTTATGGATACAACCAGTGGCGTAGCTAGGAACCAAGGACCCTGGGGCAAATTAAAAAATGGGGCCCCACTGCTATGTAAACTGATTAGGTTCTCAATCAAATAAAAATATGAAATATACAAATACTTTAAAAATGCTAAGCTACTTAAGCTCTTTTTTGTGCACTGCAGGACAGGTAATAAAAATATTAAACAGTAACAACTTAAATTACAATTAATACTTGGTGTAGGTTTGGCTAATACAACGAAATAGAGAAGATTCAAGGGTTTATTATATAAAGGTGAGGCCTACCAACTGACTAAATAACAATTATATTTACAATTTTTTCCTAGCTTTAGTTTTCGCAAAAGTATCAATGACTTCGTTTAAATCCAGGCTTGATGCGGTTTTGTTTTCAATTGCTATTAGCGATAAATGTCGGAGTCGAGTTTGGCCCATATTACTTCTTAAACAATTTTTTATTATTTTTAATTTGCTAAATGACCTTTCAGCTACTGCAGAAGTGACAGGAATTGTAAAGAATAATAACATTGCTGTAAATACTTCCATTAGGTCGCATTCTAGCACTCCATATTTGCTCATTATTTCCTTACATAATTGGTGAACAGTCCATGCTTGAGTTAGTTGAGGTAAAACTAGGTGGTAAATATTAGTAAATTGAAGTGAAAAACTAGGGCCTATTATATCTGAATACTTTCTTTGGAATTCGTCACACTTTTGTAATAAAGTTGCTTCATCAACATGTAATAATAATGTTGGTGTAATCGAATGTTGGAAAATCGAATATATGACAGACTGCACTCATACCAATAAAACGTGTACCTATCTAATTGATTATACTGTGTCTAGTACATTATTGAAAATGTCAATTTTAAATATTTTATCTCAGTTTGAAAATCGGTGATCAGCGGCTAATTCATCAAAATGTTTTTTAACTTTTCTTTGTCTTTTTTCTTGAAAATGGGTATCAATACCATATTTTCTTGCAGTTTCACTGGCTGTGCACTTGAATAATTCGAAATCATTTCTATAAATGCAACTTTGCTGTGGTCTCTGCTAAAGCTTTACTCGCCTCGGCCAAATTGATGTCGCATTTTTTAAAGTTTTGGATGCATAACTGATGTCGTTCAATACACTGTGCATGAATTCGCACATATCATTATCCGTCAAATTGACAACACTGCTAACCTACAAAAAGAATTTAGGTTTGGTTTGGTTTGGTCGAATTAATTGCCTAGGGAATTCCCCTAGGCATAACTTTTGAATTTCTCTCAACTGAGTTGTCATGCTTAAAGTGGGGTTGCCACTTGTCATAATTATTTTGAAAATGAGTGAAATTTCCAAAAGTTCAGTTCGATCGAGATTTCTGGTAAGGGTTCGAGGGCCCCCTGAGCTTGAGGGCCCCGGGGCACTGCCCCCCCCTAGCCCCTAGGTAGCTACGCCACTGGACACAACTGACTAACGCAAGCTGTTGCTAGGATTTGATGTTGCTAGGATTCATTCTTCATAAAAAATTTTAACATAATAAAATTAAATTAAATTTTAATTAATTTTTGTATTTTTTTTCATTAAATTTTTAGCATTGAACTAAATATATAAACCTTGTGCTTTTTTAACATTTAAAACAGCAAAAAATATGACGTTAATTAAAATGTTATCAATAACAATCTATCAAAGAATGAAATCGAAATTATATTACCATAAAAAATTTCTGGGAAAAAATCAACTATATTTTCATGTTATTTTTTAATTTTCTCTAAAACGGTATGGATATTTGGAAAAATAGAAACGGGATTAACCATTTTAGAACAAGGAAAATTTTTTTATGAAGAATGTATTTTTCTCAAAATGTCAATAATAAAAAAGTTTTTCCTCTTGTAAAGACAATCCGGGACATACTGTATAAAACTCAAAAGCTATCAACTTTTTGTAAATAACTATAAGTACCAGTGGCGTAACAACAGATTCACGGGCCTGTGTGCAAAAATTTTACCGGGCCCCCTATTACACCTACATATTTCAATACTTATATACTAATTTGAATAATATGCACTCATATTTTAGGTTAGAAATAGCATTATCAAATTAATTTTTATATAGTATTATTTATTACTGCAACACAGAATATGTAACCCAAAACATATAAAATATCAAATAAATAAAAAAATAAATAAAAACAAAACAAAAAACAACAACAAAACACTAAATTAAAATAAACAATGTAAATAGGAACATGAACATGTTAAAATTCGTTTTTCCTTGCTTGAGCATGGGCGAAAGTTGACACAATATTACCAATGTGTCTATTGTACGGGCAACTTCATTTTCTATTGAAATAATTGTTAAAGCTGATTACCCTTTCTCGCCCATAGTATTACTTAAATTATTTTTGACAAGCTATAATTTGGAAAAAGATCTTTCAGCCGAGGCCACAGAAATAGGTATGGTGAGAAAAATATGACACGCTGTTAAAATCTCGCTGAAACTAGAAGACGATGGAAGGTTTTTAATTAAAATAAATTCAGTGAGTTCAAAAATGCAATTGATTTCATATACATTATTTCGGAAACATTGTCTGAAGGAGAGTAATTGAGAAGAAATCGTATAGGCAATATCATCGGGGTATTTAAGGTATAGAACCTGACCCATTTCATATATATTATTTTCTAAATACAATCTAAGAAACAGAAGGATTCTGCTTGATTCGCGATAGCATGTGACAGATATGGAAATGCGGCCCGGGCCCCCCGAGGGCCAGGGCCCGTGTGCTTCGCACACACGGCACATCGATAGTTACGCCACTGATAAGTACATATAATATTCTAAATTTCTGTTGTTTATGATCAAACTGTTGAGGATCACAAGTCAGTAGAATATTGGCAGTTCTCAACTGACAGCACAAAACCCTGCTTTTTCTACTCCAAAACTCTCTTAAGTAATTTGTTATTAAACTCTGAAAAAAAATTATGAGGCCAAAACTGTATCGCAGGTAGCTGGAAACACAGACAAAGCAATTTTATTTTAGTAGTACTATGGGCACACTATGGTTTTTCTCGCCATATTGCAGTTTATACTGTATAAAACTCGATAAACAGAAATTGCATTCGACCCATTAATATTTGCCTAAATTTAAGAAGGTAATAAAAAACTTTATAATCAAGCTTGCCTTGGACTTTAATCACCTTTAATGGTTAAACAATTTTAACTTTTATTTTTTACTCTATGGTTTTAACACAGTTTCGCATAAAATGTACATGTATACAAAGATGTATACAAATGTATAATCATGTACAGTGTACAGTTTCACACTCTATTTAGCACATTTGTGTTAAATAAAGAAAAAAATTCCATAATTACGAAAATATGAGCTAAAATTCCCAAAATTACTTGTCAAGAATAATTAAAAAATGTTACACTGGAAATAATTCAACATAATTTATATAATAATGTCAATAAATATTTTTTTTATTTAGTCAGAAAGTATACAGGATGTTTCAAAAAACATGTGTCGTCTCTCATGGAGAGATTCCTCACGTAAAAATAAGATTTAAATTTTATATCAACATAGGTCCGATTCTGCTTTGTTTCGGAGTTAGAGGGTGTGAAAAACTTCATCTTTTCTTTTCAATTGGAGACAGAGAGTTAGCTGGTAATTACCGACCAATTAGTCTAACTAGCTGCATCTGTAAATGCATGGAAAAGGTAATCATCCGCACACTTACTCCATACTTAATGGAAAAAGATGTCTTACCCAGCATACAGCATGGATTAGCAATACGTAACTGAACGAAGTGTTTGAT